>NW_010973158.1:723096-723341 GCF_000737465.1 Haliaeetus leucocephalus | reverse complement strand
TTAATTGTCTTCCTAGTAGCTGATATAGTGCTATGTTTTTGAGTTCAGTATGAGAAGAATGTTGATAACACTGATGTTTTCAGTTGTTGCTAGGTAGTGTTTAGACTAAAGTCAAGGATTTTTCAGCTTCTCATGCCCAGCCAGCAAGAAGGCTGGAGGGGCACAAGAAGTTGGGAGGGGACACAGCCAGGGCACCTGACCCAAACTGGCCAACGGTGTATTCCATACCATGGGACGTCCCGTCT
>NW_010973158.1:635257-723086 GCF_000737465.1 Haliaeetus leucocephalus | reverse complement strand
GGCCCCACCTCGAGTACTGTGTGCAGTTTGGGGCACCTCAATATAAGAAGGACATCAAACTGTTAGATCATGTCTAGAGGAGGGTGACCAAGATGGTGAAAAGTCTCAAGGGCAAGACTCATGAGGAGCGGCTGAGGTCGCTTGGCTTGCTCAGCTTGGAGAAGACAAGGCTGAGGGGTGACCCCATCGCAGCCTACAGCTTCCTCACGGGGGGCAGCGGAGGGGGGAGTGCTGATCTCCTCTCTCTGGTGACCAGCGATAGGACACGAGGAGATGGAATGAAGCTGTGTCAGGAGAAGTTCAGATAGGGCATTAGGAAAAGGTTTTTTATTGAGAGGATGGTCGGTCACTGGGACAGGCTATCCAGGGAAGTGGTCATGGCACCGACCCTGTCAGAGTTCAAGGAGCATCTGGACAACGCTCTTAGTCATATGGTTTAGTTTTAGGTAGTCCTGTGAGGAGCAGGCAGTTGAACCCGATGATCCTTATAGGTCCCTTCCAACTTGAGATATTCTATGATTTTATGATTCTATCATCTCATGTCATCTATAATAAAAGCATATACTGTGTTACAAGTAAGAAGGAAAAAATTTGGAAAAAAAAACTATATAAAAAAGGAAAATAATAGTAGACCTGCAGAAAGGAGAAGCAGCAATGTAACAGCTTGCATTTTCAGCTTTTGATATTCTTCAGGATTAAGCAGACAATCCACTATAAAAAATATTCATAACCAGTCTCAGAAATCTGTTGGATCTACGCATATGCCAACATCTTTGACTAAAATTAGACTTCAGCTTTTGGTGAAAGTACATGTTTGAGTGCTAGTTGAAAATCCTGCTGAAAGACAATTTTGCTGATTTAATTGAAAAGTTGGGTATCTTCAAGGTCACATGATTTTCACTGAGATATGTGGCTTCTCAGCACATTTGAAAAACTAAACAGACTGAGTATGGAGGTAAGAAATTAATCAGAAATCAAGGGGATTATTATTTACAAAAGTTTTTCCATTGTAATAGGCCATTGAAAGAAGAAGCAGCAGTCATGCTACACAAGAGTGAGAGGTAAAAGCTGATGCACTTAACAGTAAAACCAAAGTGACATAGAGATACCATCAAGGGAATTACATCTGTCCAAAACCAGAAGGCAACAGGTAGAGCATCTGAGTTTGGGCAGGTACAGTAAGCATTAGAAGAGACAGTGGCTAGTTACTTAGTAGTTCTTTGAATAATCCGAAGGAGGTTTATTCAAGAAGTGCTGGAGAGCACCTCCCTCTGAGCCAGCA
Source organism: Haliaeetus leucocephalus (assembly GCF_000737465.1). Classification (NCBI taxonomy): domain Eukaryota; kingdom Metazoa; phylum Chordata; class Aves; order Accipitriformes; family Accipitridae; genus Haliaeetus; species Haliaeetus leucocephalus. The sequence continues at coordinate 721,804 of NW_010973158.1, read as the reverse complement.
ACTTTGCCTGCAGAAGGGACCACAAAGTACAGAAGATGCACAGAAAGCAACAGCAAACAGACAGATGGTGTACCACCATACAAGCCAACCATACTTGAAAGTCAACTTGTGTGTGACAGAAATTTGCTTTTACAAAGGAGAACTGGCGTGCTGGGTTGGCAAGGCAAAAAGCATGCATTCTGGCAGAAGTGTGGAGATCAGGACTCAGAAGCAGAACAGGGTATGAACCAACCTGACATTATGAACATAGCCCAGCCAGGCACTGTCTCCAAAAAAAATGGCAGCACCAGAGCACTGTTCCAGAAAACACAGCTAGACGTGAAGGGTTTGCTTGTGTTTTCCCAATGCTAGCAGCTTCCTCTTTGTATGACATTTGAAAATTAAGGCAGAAGAGAAAAAAAAACAAGGGAGGATAGAAAAAGAGAGAAAGAAAATCCCAAAGAGAAAAAGCAGGAAAGCTTTGCAAGAAAGCAAAGTCAAGACTACACATGCTGCCTGGCTAAAAAGAGAACTCAAGATGGCACAAGACAGTCCTGATAGCTTTCCAAAAGCAAGAGTAAAAAAAGGTGTTAAAACATGCAGAGATGAATACAGCAAGGAAAGAACCCATGGCAAGCACAGACAAAGAGAAATGCATTGCCAGTAAATCCTGCCTTCTCTTCAGGGGCTTTCAGGGACACCAGAAAAGAGAACAAGTGAGTTCTTTGAGGAAGAAAAAATTCCACCAACACCCCATTGATCCAGGAAGACTGCTGGTGGTGAAATGCCTTTGAATGATATGAGTCTGTATGAAATCTGTCCAAAGCAGGGTACCTCAGCACCACTCCTGACAATGCTGGGCAAGGAAACTTTTGTATATGGTCAAAACATGGGGATGTTAAGGGGTTTCACACCTGCTGTGGAGATGATACCTTTCAGAGCATGGTATTAGGGAGGTCCATGCACAGCTCTGCTGTTGGATCTGTAAAGCAGGGAATGGAGGAGGACATTTCTGGAAGGGCAGCAAGAACTAGCTTACAATAATCTTCATGGCCACTTCAGAGATTTTTGCTAAGCTCCTTCTTCTCTTTTGTCATCCAAGCTATTTATGAACCTGTCCCAAAATAAGCCCTGACTGACCACCACAGCTTCTTTACCCTGCATTACACCATATGATCCCAGCCCAGGAGAAACTCCCTGCCTGAGCGTGGGGCTGCTGCTCTGTGGACAGATGAAATGGGTCACATACCTTGAATACTGGTCACTTCTTCAGGGCTTGTCCTTGTCAGAGGTAGAGAAGACAGGGATTTGACTGTTCCTGCTTCCATAGCTGCCTGGAGACAGGCTCCCAACAGATCTGGCTGAACTGGTGATACAGTGACCCGGACAAAGCCTTGCAGACTGGTGTTAGTTAGCTAAACCATTGCCAGCCTCGTGACACCTCCCAGCAATGGGGTGCTCAAGCCAGCCTTTCCCCACATGTAGGGCCAGGGTCTGTGAGATCTGAGACAGGGAGTGTTGCAAGCAGCAAGCTTGAAAGAAGCCAAAGCACCCTGTGTAAGCAGCTGCTTGGTCTTCTGTGGGCTGCATTCTGGTCATTTTGCCTGCAAGCCAGAAGAGCACAATGCAATTGGGAATCACCCTTATATCCATTTTAGATGAACAGCAAATACAGTGATCATTTTAATTACATTAAAAGCTATATGTCAGACAGCTATCCTTGGGCAGCTGCTTTTGCAACTTGGCTGGATTCGAATGGATTCAACTTGCACTCAGATTCAAATCTGGGATTACCCCTTAATCCTCCATCTCCTCATCATTTCATGTAATTTCATTCCATGCAACGTCCTCAGCAAGAGCTGCTGTCATGACATAGAGCAGACTGGATGTCACTGTGCCATTCACTTCATCTGGGCTCTCCCCTAAGATCAAGGATGCACCGTTAGTTAGATAGTTTATTTGTTTATTTATTTGTTTGTTTACATATTTGAAAAGGCTGCAAAATCCAGCTTTTGGCAGAGGGACACAAACAGCCTTTGATCTTTAGCAACAATCAGCAATGAACTTTTGAATCCTTGAACTGCTTACATTGATTTGCCATGGATCACAAACCTAAGGCTGTCTTCCCAAGAAGAAGCACGAGAAACATCTTTGTCCTTGTTCAGTTTGTTTGTTAGCTTTTAAGATGAAAGTTTAGGCTTTCTTTTTTTATTTTCTGGTCCCCAGAGCTGGTGAGGAGTTGGGGAAGCAGGGAGGCTGGGGAACCCAAAGGGGGGAAACAGAAGAGGTTGCAGCCTGGAAAGAATTCAAAGACTCACTCAGATTGGTGATGATGGGACTATATGCAAAAGGTGAGAACAAAAGATTATTCATTGCAGCAGCTTTGACAATATACTTTTGGATGTCCCCTGACTTACTCAGGTCAGGATGGCAGAATGGACTTTTTCCCCTCACTGTCTGATTTGTAAAATGCAGACTGTGTTAGGTGTTAAGAAGTGTTTCACCTAAAACTTGAACAATCATTTGGCTAATACCTTATCCTAGAAGAAGCTGAGAAACAGTCTGTTCCAAAGCCCTAGGTCATGTGTTTTCTTAGAAGATAAATCAGAAATTTCCAGACTAAGACTGTGCTCAACTCAAGAGACATTAAGTAGCAGCAAACTGAAGACTGTGACCCACTTGTTATCAGTCACATTATCTTTAAAAGAAAATAAGAAGCAGTCACACAGTACATTTTACTATCACTTCTTCACTGTGGGATTGCATGAAAGCACTAGGTCCTTGGAGCGTTATAGTGCATGAAGCAAATGCCAGGCAGCTAAGTGACTTCCACAGCTTGCTAAGGTATAGAGATAGCACTTCTTTCTTACAACTGTGATGAAAATAGAATGCATTGTTTATTCATCAATGGAACAACAGAATGGGAAGGGATGGGGAAACACCACTGAAGGATAACCCAAAGCAATAGATTTCTCCTGTTCTTAAGAGAGATAACATAGAGTTAAATAGAAATGCAGAGCTATAGCACAAATCAGCCCTCCTGCCCCCCAGGCAGGACTGACTGCAATCAGTCTTATTCACAGCAGCTGTCCTGTGACTGTAACTGTTCCCCACAGGCTGGAACTCCTTTCTCCAGGCTGTCCTCAGGTATCCTTCTCTAGATACTGCTGCAGCACCCTGTTTCCTAGAGTTTTTACTCCAGTCTTATGGCTTTTATTCTAGTTACACAGATAGACTCTTTTTCTGCTTTATAGCGCTCAAATAGTTATCAGACTTTATTTCCTAATTAGAGATATGTAGGCAGTACAACACACACAATGCCAATAATGTGGTATTATCTATGGCTTATGGTTGTTTATCTAGTATCTGCCAAAACTGTGACTTTTTTTCCTGCCTGGCATAACGTTTTGGCAGTCTTTTGATGTCAAAAGAGAGATAGCTAAGCCTCATCTATGCCTCAATGAAAATCAAAAGATAACACTGTAAACTTGGAAAGCCGTTACCACTCAACGCTGCACAGAAATTACAATGCAAAGAACAGCGCAAAGCAAAGATGGGCTTTGATTTGAAAGTTCTGTATTAAGACCCCAGAATTCAATTCCATCCATGCATGTGTATGTGATGGAAAAGTTTTAGCAGCAACATGTTTTGCTAAGTAAACAATAGCAAGTTAAGACAGAAGAAAAGTATTCCCATTCCACTGATGCCTAAACAGCATTAAGTTATGCCTAGCAATAAGTTATGAATAGCTTTCCTGTTCTGAAACTTCACAATGCTTTTAAGTTGCCTGTATTTAAGGAGACTTTTTTTAAAAACTAAAATGAAACTATGAAAGTTGCAGAAGTGACCTTGTGCTTTTCACTACACCTACAAAAATACTAGTGTTCTGTTTTTACAATCACATAGCAGTTTACTTTTGCTAACAAACATTAGTTTTATGAATCCACATGAAAAAAACTATTTTAAAAGAATTTCTACTTCACTGATTAATATCTTGCAGTTCTAAAAGTTCAGTTTCACTTTTTAATTTTTTTTGTCAGCCAGCAATATTGTTTAAGACCAAAGTCTCAGATAAATTCCTAATGTGAATACTGAAAAAGAGAAATAGAAGCAATAGAGAAATTAGTACATCTGCTTGTCAAACTGTTTTCAATTTTGAATATACATACAGAAGGCAACACTCAAAATTTCCAGTTTCATGTCTTGTAATACCTTTTGCAAATGTGCATGCATCTTTCAGAGTAGAGTGGGGAAGAAGGTCATGAAGATACTCAATTTTGCTGTTTTGTTCTGAGTGGAAAGCAGTGGAAATCTTCTGGACTTGTGTCTGACAGGAGGATTTAGCTGTCAGATTGTATATGCAAAGTATTATCCGTGTACTTCAAAAAATATGTATGGCAGATCCTATGTAACAATATATATAAAACAATAAATACATGTTATGACAAATCTAACAAGCATTATGACAAAAATCTGTTCATTCAGGGCAGGGTATCAGAATAAAGGAGTTTCAGCCGAATTGTATCCTCATTAAGTACCTAAATCTGCAGCAACATCGGAGTAGGTGAAGATCTTAGGACATTTATAGAAATCATCTCCTACCTAGTACAATGCTTCTACCTCACTCCTACAGAGCTACGACTTGTGGGCTGGTGCGTAGAAAAGGAGAGGGATTTAGATTCTAAAAACAGATCTGCCTTACACACAAATAAGTGTAATTCCAGCTAAAAGGATCCCTGGGAGAGACAAGAGCAAGAGAAAAAATACCACAGACAGCATACCAGCATGCATAACCTGAGGTTGTCTCAACAAAACTTCTGGAGATGTTGGGTATTTGATGGCTGTGTTTTCATTAAATAATGAAAATATTCACAATCCCAGCCTTTCACAACCCCAGCTGCCTGGGCAGTTTAACCACTCCACTTGCATGGCTCTGCAAACCCACACTGCAGATGCTCCTCACCTGATCTACAGTATCATTATCATATTTCACTGGTGCAAGCACAAGGAACAGAAACTCATGTGGCTGTGGTAATTCCCACAAGCTCCCTATTTCAGAGCTGTAAAATATTCTTTCCATGATTTTTAGAGTTGCTACTTGTGACCTGCAAACCTATGTCCCAAACAAGAACATGCTCTGAGCATATTTTGAGAACTGGCAGGAAGCATCTCATAATTATACTGCTTTCAGCCGCTTGCCCTCCTTGGCATTCAGCTTTCTAGCAAATTATTTTCCAGTAATATTTCTGTGTGAAACTTCCAATATCCTATATAGAAAATTTCCTTTCTGTCTGAGGGCATGGGAATCTTAAAAAGTGGATCTTGTGGATAGTTAAGAGACAAAAAGAGATGTATCAGATCAAGCACACAGCAGATGGACAAGAAGCAACACTCATAAGTTGCAGCACGAGAAATTCCAGTTGGATATGAGGGAAAAAAATCTTGCCATGTAGTGGTTTAAGGACAGGACAGGTTGCCCAGAAATGTTGTGCAATCTCCATCCTTGGAGATTGCCAAGATGTGATTGAACAAATTCCTGAGCAAAGTGAGCTGGCTTTGAAATCAGACCTCCTTGAAGCAAGAGGCTGAACCGGATGACCTGCAGAGCCCCTTCCACCCTCAGCTACCCTGCAGTGTAGCAGCCCCACATCCCTCCCACAGCATCACCCCACAGCACAGCTGGTGGGCCAGGCTACATCCCAGAACAAATCCTAAGAATGAGCTTACTGCGTGGCGCTGCTCAACTGACGGTACAAAGATTTTACTAATACTCAGGCAAAACACTTGCTACCTTAATTTCACCCGGTTACTTCATGGTTAGCTTTCATGTGATGGTTATAATTTATTTCAAACTTGAGCTTTACAACTTCTAAATATATGAAGTATTCCCTTTTGTTATCTCTGAAGTAATCATTCATATTTAAAGCTTAATCTTCCCTATTAAACCACACCTAAACCCCAAAATGATTTTACTTTTTCTTCTGTTATTTCTGCTGCTGTCCAAAAGCAGATCGTAAGGGTAAAATCTTGACCCCTTTGCATTCCATGGGACTTTTAAAAATTGATTTTGATTAAATAAGATTTCATCCTATATGTCCGAGCTCTGTAGAAATGATCTTTTTTCCCCAATTTACAAGACAACACTGTGTACTTAGTACTGCACCAGCTAATTTTTAGGCAGTAACACTTGCTTAATTTCATGTCTACATCTAGATCTCCCATCCTACCTGCAGAATTAATATCTGTATCTGGGATTATTTTTTCTCACGTTTTAGTTAACATTTTTTTAAATTCTCTCAATTTATTATTTTATAACCAAGATTGCAAACAGATAGTGTTCCTATGTTTCTGTATGCATGTCTGATTTCTCAGTGCAATTCTGTTCACAGTTCTCTTCATTTATCTCTCTGGAAACCCTGTGTAAGATGTCCTCGACCTCCGCATGTCTATTAACTAGGACTGGACTTAGCCCTATTCCCAGAATCCAGTTCTAGTTTTATCTATATTCTGTGTCTGGAGTCCCAATTATATGGCCTGTTATACAACTATTTGCAACTCATGTCAGTCAATTATTTGCTGGCAAAAGTTCTGTATGTCCTTAATCATGACTCTTATTCAATTCTTTCCATTAGGGAAATGCCAGTGCAGAATGTACGCTAAAAGATGTTCTGACAGTATGTGACTTTCCAAAAGGTAGACAGGCCACAAGGTCAGTCTGACTTCCTTGGTGATCTGCTTTTACCACATCTGACTTTCTTTTATTAGATCTATGCAAAATTAGATCTGTAATTATGGCTTCTATTATCCCACCCTTTCTAGTCTAGTGACAGATGTTCCCTCTGGCATTTGGTAGTTCTTAGGTACAAGATAAGAAAGATAAGTTTAGGAAGGTAAGTTATTAAGTTAGACTGTCAACATACCATTGCCCAATAACAATTAGAAAGGCTAGATAATCAGTAGAAGTGGAAAAGGAAATTGTCATCCCCATAGACACTGAGGTTCTAACAGGGATGAAACAGTACATGTGAGCACACGCATGGAAAACCAGCAGAGAGCTGCCTGACGGGTCAAGGTATGTGCTCAACAACATTGTTTAGAAAAATCAAACTGGCTGGGAAAGAGAAGGGAAAAAAGCTTACAGTGGGGGAAAAAAACAAGGAAGAAAAATGGAATTTGTTCTTCATATCAACCAGCTTGGTTTTTCAGGGTTTCTCCCTCCTTGCCAGATTTCTTTCAAGCTTACTTGACACAAACTGTTTGGAAGATAATGGGTTTGTCTGAGATTGCCAGGAGGCATGAGTACCACCTCATTTTAGGAAACAAGGTTCTTCTGTCTTCAACACAGGTCATTTAGGTCATTCTGTAGGTTGTGTGTGTAGGATCATACAGAAACTCCCAAAGAAGTGATATGAAGCTCCAGAAGACTCAGGGGAGAACATCTCAAAGGAGAGGTTCTTAATGTGCAGTTATTCTAGAAAATGTGGAAACAGGGCTCTACTTCCAAGAATAGTCAGAGGCAGCAAAGAACCAAGCAGGGGAATCTGGATACATGCTGTCACCTGTTTGGCCTTAGCAATCACAGTGAGGCAAACCCTCATACATCAGCTTTTCATATTGAAGCTCGAGTGCCAGTTCCAGTATAAGAGGAGAAGGAGCACGGAAGAGAAAAAGTATTACGAATATTATTTTTGTGGTAGTAACACTCCATAGAAACTGAAACAATTCATAAAGATTCCTCCAGCATCTTCTTAATAAAACAGCACACAACTAACATAAAAACGCCCAGAGTTAAATCAAGCCTTCTGTGAATTGAACCTCTAGGTTAAACTGCATCTTCCATGGCCAGTACAGGTTTCTGTCTGAAATATGGTTCTCCAGCCGGCCTAAATTTTCTGTACCAGAGTATATTTCTGAGCAGACTAAGGAAGGTCTTTACAGGCTCATCAGACTGCCATACAGGCCAAACTTCAAGCTTAGACTCCTTCAAAGCTGGGGTAAATAATATAGCTCTTTCACCGCACCTTTAATAAAACATCAGTCACCAGTCACCTGCAGAGGCAATCCACACTAATCCACTAGTTTGGGGCAAAATAAGAAAGCATGGGAAGGCTTAAAGCAGACAGACTGCTGTAGATCTACTGGTCCCATCTATGCTAGTTTTTGAGCTTGCCCTCCAGGTCCACCCTGGGGCTGTAATACCCTTGCTCCCTCCCTACTGCAGGCCCTTTCCCACTTCTGTCCCGCAAGCGACTGTGGCTTGTTTCTAGCTCTCATAGGAAAAAAAGAAAAAAGAGAAGAAGAGAGGTGCAAAGCAGGAGAGGGAATGTGAGTCAGAGACCAGTTCTCCAAGCTGTCAACCACTCATTCCCATGGCCCCTCTCAGGCAGCACCAGTACCTGTTTGTGCCCATACCTGGCATCCCACACAAGTCTGGTAGGCTGGCTCCCGGTCCTGAGGATATGTGCATGTGCGTGCCTATGTGCACATGTCCATATGTATATATGCATATGCAGAAGGCTAATTTTAGACAGAAGGTTCCTGCCTGGGTGCTGAGTCAGGAAACAAGCCACCCGTTGTCAGGTAAAGCACGCTTAGTCCCCAGCAGGAGGCAAAATAAGTCATTGCTCTCCAGGACAGCCCATATTTAATTTCCTCACTTGCAGAGGCCATTGGCAGAGAAGAAGCGCCAGAGCCAGCCCCTCCACAGCCCCCACAGTCCCAGAGCCATGTGGAGAGCTGGGCAGGCGAGCTCTTGTCTTGGGTCCCCCACTCCTGCGTGCTCTGAAGCTGGCACCTCATGGGAAGCTAGGTCCAAATGCCTGGGATGGAGATGGCAATGGAAGACAAGCAGTGTTTAAAAAGGTGCTTAGCTAGTACTGGACACTTCCAAATGTGTGTTGGAACTAGCAGTGTTTTGCCCAAGGAAACACAAGCCCCTGAGAAAGCCATGTGTCACTGTATCCCTTCAGATCAGCCTCTGGATCAAAACAACAGCTCTCTGCCTGGGAGATCCAGGCATGTGACCTAGAAAGAAAAAGGCAGAGTAGTTGCTACAGGGAAATTCTGGGGAAAAAAGAGCAACATAATGGCACTGTAAGTTCCCAGTAGCTGTCCTGCCTTCCTGCAGCTGCTGCCACCACCTGCCTAGTGTTGCCATCCCTGGGGCTCCTGGACCACCATACAACCAAGCCCGTGGGAGACCTGGCTGCAGAAATGATCCAGGGAAAGCTGGGAAGGACTCTTCCCAAACACAGCTCTGGGTCTAACACTCACGAACCCCCATGTCCTCTGAATCCAGCTGACTGAGAAAAAGGGATGCACCCCCACATTCTCCAGAAGGGTGAAGAATCAAATGAGAGCAAACATCAAGCATCTTGTGACAAAGTGGTTTGGGTGGAAGTCCCTAGTTGTGGCCTCATGGCCTGGTGTGGCTGCCTGAGCATGGGGAGGGTGCAGACAGGGGGTCGGGTGCTGCTCGCAGAGCTGGCGGTCGTCCTTGCAGTCATGTCCTCCAGCTCACGCACAAACGCACACCACAGCATGTCAGCTTGGAGAGTGCCAACAAGGAAGAAGGAACCGGTGCACAGCACAAAAGCAGGGGTGCGGGAAGGTTGTGTCTGTGTCAGATGAAACACACTTGGTTTTGCTTTTGAAGTGCAGAGGTATTTTTTCAAGGGAAGGCCAGTGTGATGCCATCACCTCTCTGCCTTAACTGGAGACGTGGCAGGCTGACCTCCATGACAACCCGGAGCAGCACGTGTTGCATGCTTCTGAGCTGTCCCACCCCTCCAGTGAAGCAGGTCTGCCAAGCAAAGGGGAGCGAAAGGGTGTCCAAGGGAAGGCCTTGTGCTGATGACAAGGTCTGTGCGTCCTGAAGGATGTTTGATGTCCTTGATAAAACCACTGGTGCCTGGCTTTCCTCCACATGCAGGCATGTCCGTTCTTGTGCAGCAGCTGTTGGCAGCCGTGCTTCTCATTCCCAGCTGGTGTGGCAGGGTCTGCCCCGCACCGCTGCTCCCCAGAGCAAGGGCAGACCGGTGGGATGCTGGATGGCTCTGTGACAAGAACCCTGGAGGTGACAGCAGCTGGAGGGAGAAAATGGGGTGCCATGAGCATGCACATAGCCAGCGGCGCCTGCTTATGACTGCTGTGAATGGCCTGTGCTGTACGGCTCGTGGCTGAGCAGAGCTGAGTATCCCAATCACAACGGTGTACACGAACTCTACTTCTCTGTTCCAGACTTCAAGGAGGGCACAGAGATGCTCTGGTGTGGAGATAAAGGCTGTGCTGACCTGTTTTGTTGGATACATTGGTAAATCACAGACTTTCTGACATGGCCGTTCCCAGAGGTGATGCTCAGGGGGACTCCGTAGGCCTGGACGTTTCTGTCCAGAGTTGCACTTGGGTGTTTCCCTGATGCACTGGGTGTGATCCAAGATAGGACTTCATGGAGCTGCCAGACGAAGTTGTGAAGCTGTGGTAGAGCATTCAAGGGCCTCATTACCGCTTTAGAGACCTTGAGCCACTTTGTTCCTTTTGCCTCAGGTTCTCAGCTACAAAAGAAAAATAAATATGCCTTATGTCTCAAGGGTACTCTTAAGTTAAGCCTGTTAATTACTATAACATGTAGTTATTATGGTAATGGAGCCTATATAAGCAGCTAAGAATTTCTGCTGTGCTTAAGCAGAGGAAAATATCATTAAATAGTTGTCAGTAGAAACGGTAAATATCTTTGTTTCCTCGCAAAGTGAGCCATCCCGTGCTGTGATCTAAGTAAGTGTATGCCACGTAAGCTCAGTCCATATTGCACGGAAATAAGTCTTTTTGCAGGACTGTATGTGTATATGCTATAACGTAGGCAAATGCAAGCTCTGTCTGCTCCTACTCCAAGGTAAAAAAACAATGAGGTTGTATTAGTGCAGATAACATGAGGTAAGTGCCACAGGTAAACTCCAAGAGCAAACTGTGCCTGCCCGCACAAGCGAATGGCTGAACCATTCTCCTGGCCCTCATACACACAGTACGAGAGCTTGCTGCAGAAAGCTCCTGCATTCCCTTATACCCCAATGCAATAACAGCTGATCTGGGGAAAGTGGTTTGAAGCAGCAAAAAAAGAAGCGAGAGAAGGGAAGCGTAGCTCTCCTGTGCCTGTGATGGCTGCTTGCTGACTTCTGTTCATAGGAATATTGCAGTGCTTTTTACCGAAGTCAGAGGAAGTCAGCTTTAAAAGAAGAAAATAATGTTTAATGAGAGGCTGTTTTCCTTCACACCAGACTTATTTTTCACAATCCATTTCTATATATCTGAAGCCAGGCATTGATAGTGGGATCCCTGGCACGGAGCGCCTCTCTCAAGTGAGCGGCACCGGCAGCTGCTGCTGTGGATTCCACAAACAGGGGAGCAAATCCTGCAGCCTCTGTGCAGCCACGGCTCCATTGCTACAGACTGCCAGATTTGTCCCAACTTACTTTTTCGTTTTCCTTCAGTGTTTCAAAGTTCCAAATGCTCCTCAAAAGATTTCCACTGATAAAGTATATTTCTGAATAATCTGATGGCGTTTGTTCAAGAAGAAATATGATCTGATGTAAGTAAGTGCCTAAGGAGATAATTTAAAAATACTTTTTCTCTTCCAAAATCTCTACTGCCAGTGCATTTTATGAGAGACAAAATTCCTTACTCTTATTAAAGAAAGACCTATGGTTAGACCTCCTCTTTTAATCCAGAAGATTTCTGACATAAGGACGTTTTCTTGTTTAATACGTTGCTAAAGTATGCTGCTGACAGATACTCTGCCAGTAGTGAATTCCCCTGGGAAAGTGAAGTAGTATAGACTTCCTTCCTCATCTGAGAAAAAAAACCCACTGAAATGTGTTTTTCCAGGCAGCTGGTCAAGGAAGCAGGTGTCAGGCTCATAAGAAAGTCTGCAAGTTCTGCATCATAGCCCCCTTCTTCCCCTGCTCAGCTGATGGCAACACCCAACTCACACCAAGACCATTCCTTGTGTGAGTAAGAAAATACTTCCTTGTTGCCCTAAGGCACATTAAGCCTATGCTATATATAATTTGACAGTAATTTCTGCTGCAAGTTATAAAAACAACTTCCAATTCACATTGTCTTTATTTCCTGCCACAGCTATCTGTCACTCATGGAAGCTAATGTTTCTCTCCAACTTGTCTGGCTGCTTGGTTTCGGTAGTTGGCAGACTTGGCTGTATTTCCTAATTTCATAAATCTCCTTTCCAGCCTTCCTCCTTTCCTTTCTCCCCTGTAGCATTTACATCTATCCCTCTGAAGACTCCACTAGTCTCCCCCTTTCATTTCCAGATCAGTATCAAAATCCCCATCCATCTGTGCATTTAAACCCTCCGAGGACTTGCTTTCCTTACACACAGGGCTCTGTTATGCTCGCCCTTGCCTGGCTCCTCCCGCTTGTGCGGTACCAGCCTCCTCTCTGCGCCGAAGCACAATCTTCCCTTGTTGCAGCAGCCACCGCCAGCTCACCCACCCGAGCCATCTGGACCCACAGCCCTCCACTTCACCGAGTCCTGCGCCGCTCGGCTTTAGGAGCTTATCTGCATGCCCGTCCCTTGACAATTAATTTCTTTCCTCCCTCTGCTGTTTTTTGGGCTGTAAATCAAGGATTACTGTTGCACTCTGCAAAGTGCTTTAGAAAGCAAGCTGAATTGGGCACTCTACAGATTGGATGAGATCATGTTGTATTTTATTGTCTTAAAAAGTGTTTGGCAGACAGGTACTACGTCGTGTACCATGGTAACAGCTGATGGAAGGAAAGATATTATAAATACACACACCACACAGAAGTCACTCGAAAAGTTGGTATTTGCAAGGGTTACTTCATGGCACTATATAAGACATCATTATTTACCTCCTTTTATTATTTCCTTCTTTTATGTACTCCAGCTTTGCAAAGAGGAAATAAAAAAATGGCAGCTTCTCAAATTTGGGTAATTTTGGCAAAAGTCAGATTTATAACGGTCATTATTATATGCACGTGATTTCCTTCAGTAAGGGTTCAGAGTGCCTTCTGTTTTTCGGTGGATAGTGTGAAGTAAATCCCTAAGAATACAAGAAAAGCAAATAAATATGAAGGGAGAAGATGAAAACAAGTGGGACACCGACTTAGAGAAACAGATTTACTGCCACAAACAAAGCACCGAAATCCTGTTAGTGGCTATGGGAGGTGCAGCAATAACCTAAGAGCTCAGCTTGTCATTTTGCCTTTAGTTCTTTTTTTTAAGGTGCATTGCTCAAGGAGCTACTTTAGTCTGTTTTCCCGCAGGTCTGTGGGTGTTGTCTCCTAGATCTCCATGTGCTACCAAAGCAAACCAGCTCTCCCCAGGCTTGCATGCATCCTCACCAGGTAAGAGCATGCTCAGTGCTTGGTCCAAGCCGGCCCTGCATGATCCACGCCATGTTGATGCACGCCAGTCGGAGTGGTGCTGGAGGCTCGCTGCTCCGCTGACAGGCTACTGCCAAATGCTTAAGGGAACTTCTTATGTTTTAACTCCTAATTTTGTTTCTCTCTTCTAGCTGGCTACTCACTTTCATAAAACTTAAAAGAAATTATTTATCTTTAAGACTTCTGCTCCTCTTCCAAATACAGCTGCAACTGACGAACAGGCTTAAAACTTACTAGCAGGAAACCAGCAGGAAAATGGACAGAAAGGGAGTTAACAAGATCCCTGAGGCCTTGCTCTGGCAGGAGGCCATGCTGCTGCTCCAGTGGCACCACCGCTTCATGTTAATTTTAGCACTCCTCACTGAGCGGGTCTGACACCCCAGCAATTGCACCTTCCAGGTACAGTCAAAGGATCTGTGTGGAAAGGAAGGCAGATGGTCTTCAGTTCATGTAGCAAAGCGAGCTACTCGAAACTGCTTCTAAGTCTTGGTGGTAGGGATGGATATGAAAAACAACTTGCATTTTTATAAAGATGTACGAGGACTTTTCTCCCACACTGCAGCCCAGAGCCTGCCTGGTCAGTTTAAACTTGACAGGATCCTCTCAGCTGAGCTGCCATTTGCACGGAGACCAACAAGTCTATCTGCAATGCATTTCTCAATCCAACGGACCTGAATATTGACAGCTACATCTGTTCTAGGAAAAATTCCCAATTCTGGGACACCAATGGATGACTCTGCTACATCCCTTTGTGGTATCGGGGTGAGACCTGGTCACTCCTGACCCCTACAAAGAGAAGCGGCCTGTGTGCCACGGGTGGGAGACACAGTACTCCTTGGCTAGGTGGCCAGAGCTGGGATTTGAGTCCCTCTCCAGGAACACGGTGTGGCAAAAAAGCTGGAGACACTATGTGCTTCCTTGGATTGGCATTTTAGCCCCCCTGTTCCTCATATCACTATTTACAGAATACAGATGGTAGTAACGCTTCTGACTTGTAGTTTCTTTCTCACCTGGAAAGCGTAGCAGAGACTGTATCTAAGCCCGTGTTTTGACTGCACCCACCACAACCATACCTTGATACCATTTTGGGCCTTTGTGTACTACTTGAATAAAAAAGAGCATAGTGATATTACAGGTTGCTAGTGACAGAAAAGTATCTGTATGCATGATGAGCAGTGACTCAAAACCTAGTTCCAGCTTTGAAACCCATTGCCTTGTGCAATTTCCAAGCAACAGCACTTTACTGACATTGGTAAGAAGGACAGGAGGATGCTTGCCAAGGTCAGATGGCAAACTGGGATAAACCTTGCTGAAAGGCCAGGCAGACTCCCTGCTGGTCTCTTTCAGTAACAGTCAAGGAAAATCTGCTGAGCTCGGTAAATCGCTAGTGACAAGGACATTTGTTCTTCCCCAAGAACTGGTTCAGACATGTGACAAAGCATCAGGAAGCAGAGAGTGATATTCTTCTGCCACATGGGAGTCAGTACAACATGTGTCCAGCCTGCTTGCCACTTCTGTGCAGCTTGAGTACACACAGTAATCGTAGCTGGTGTGTACTTGGTCTTCTTCCAGGACCCTCTAGAGAGTAACAGAATTAGATCTCTTGTGAGCTAAAAACACCAACTTCAGCCAATATTTTGTGAGACTGTTGGCCTGCTGCAGTTTATATCCAAACCAAATCCTGCCAGTAAACTGGACAGAAGTTTAGCATGTCACATTAAGTGGTTTGCATGAAGTCTGCACAGAGCCAAGAATGGGTTTCTCATTTATTTGGAGGGAAACCTCATGAAATGTTCCATTTCCTATCAGTATTGCCTTTTATGGGTGATATTCAATGACAGTCTTAGGCTACCTGTTATGTTGTTGATTAGTGTGTGAGTAACAAGCCCTTTAATAGATTAGAGCATTCATTTGAAGCCATAGGCTGCAAGTGTGAGTGAGAGCTAGCAGCCTGATAGACAGAGATCTCTCACAGTTCCTTATGTAATCTTCCCTGTAATTAAGATAAAGAGTCATTCTAGTTGGTAAGCTTTGAGTCAAACTTCCCTTTAGCCGTGATGAAAGAACACTGCCATTAATTAGCTATGCATGTAACCGCCAGTGAAACCCTGGAAATTACAGCTGGAATAAGGAGCGACCCTATCTGAGTGCAGCTGTATTTCGCTTTCCTGCAATGTAAATGCATTTTTCATAAATATGTTCCTGTATAATGCAAGTTTTACTTGTAAAGACTTCCTTTGGATGTAATCAAACTTATATTCAAAGCAGATTCAAAAGGCTCCCAGTACACAAGCTGAGAAAATACGAGCAAGATTAAAGCAGAAAGTATATACATCATCTAAAATGATTTGAGGAAATGAAATGAGCTGTGCTATGAAAACTAGAACTAAGCAAGCTTCATCTTCTAAGGATTTGTATGCGTTGCCCCATAGCCTTCCCCTCAAGCAGTTTCCCTGAAATAAACACAGCTCCCTACAATGCACTCCTCCTCCACCTTGTCCTCCATGCCATGAAGGGCAGCAGGTGGTGCAACCCAGGCAGCCACTGCCAAAAGCAATATATAACAGTGAAGCTCTGCCCACCATTCCCTCCATATGGTACTCTTCCACCCAGGACCTGAGTTTCAAAAAACTTGTTGGACTGCCCTTGCTCACTTTTCAGACATCTCCTTCTGTACTGCACTTGCTTGAAATCTGCAAACAACTATTGGGATGGAGAGAGGGAGAAGTGCCAGTAAAAATAGACAGGCAGGCATATGGTCAATGAGACTGGAAATGTCTTCTTCCATTAGAAGGTCTGGCTAAAACAGAGCAAAAGTTATTTATAAGCCAGCACAGCGGAGGCACTCCCTGAGGTAAGAGAGACATTCTCGAATGACATGGAGAACAAGATCAGTATTGCTGCTTAGCTAATTATTTTATCCCTCACTGGATGCTGACCCCTCTTGTTTTCCTTTCCCTGACCTGCTGCCTGGAAAACTGGGATGTTGATTATAGGATCATTCAAGAACTTTGAATGTAACATAGCTTTTGATGTTAGTGAGAAAGGAAGAAGGGCTATATCCATATCTTTAACAGCTACAATAGTCTAATAATTTGCTGTTAATAATAGACCTTCATTTATAGGCTTAATTACCTTACCAGAGTATTTCTGATGTGTATTTGCACGTCTTACACGCTACTTGCAGCTGTTGCAGTCTTAAGTTAAAGATGGGCCAGAAGTATTGCATTCTTGAGAAATAGCCCCTGTGATATTTTGCAGTCAGGGTATCTCTGTTGCCAAGCATGCTCCATAGTGAAGTGATAGGCATATAACAAGCTGGTTGTCTGGCTGCTACATACCACAGATTAGTTGTCATGCCTCGGTCAAAACAACAAAGCGTGAAATACTTTTCCCTTTACTGAGAAATACAGCATGTCATAATAAAAGACAGGCTCCTTTCCACTCTCACAGAAGCAACTTCCATTATACATTTTGCTTAGAAAACTGTCTGAACAATCAGATAAAATGAAGAATATCTGCAGTATCTTCTGTCCATAATTTGTCTTGAGTTACGTGAATTAAGAATATCACTTGTGTCTCTTCTGTCATAAGATAAAAATGACCACAGATGAATTCATTCAAAACCATTCATTTTTATGGACTCCATGTTCAAGAGAGTTTAATCAATGCCACTGCATGCTGTAATTTGCATCTGGATATATTTCAGCTGAAATAGGGCTAAAATCACAAGTAACTAGGCAACTCCCCCTCATATTCTGGGGGTTTGTTCTATTCCAGTACACATACAGAAAGTGATGGGCTTCTGAATGATGCTAGTAGGAGTACAACTGTAACAAAAGACAGCTAACACCTTTTCAGATTTCTTGAATGTGGCATTTCCTAATCCACCCTCAGAAACAGTCGATACCTTTTGCACCTTTTGCCCAGATTTTCAGAAATGTTAATTAGGAGCATAACCGATCTGTGGGAGGATTCTCAAAGGTTATTTAGAGGACGAGCTTTGATGGGAACAAAAAATGTACAGTACCGAACAGTTTACACTAGCTCTAAAAAAAAAAGTCCAAAACTTTCTCTTCATCTCATAGAAACAAAGGCATTTTTCCTCTCTTGGTACATCATACTTGAACTGTAAGATCAGGACAAAACACTGCCTGAGATGAATCTGCAGCAAGGAAAAAGTTAAACAAATTTTTTACAAGCAAACAAAAAATGAAGAATCCAGGGGACAATTTACAGTGCACTGAATCAGTTCTGTGTGCAATTTGTGACCCACTTTTTATACTAAGTCTGGCATAACAGGCTGAAGAAAATTTTTTTTTATCATAATTGTGCCACAGTTTCCATGTGTATTCTCCTATTTATTTACTGTGCAAATGTACCATAAATCCTTTTGCTATACCATTTGAACAATGCAATAGGATAATGGTAGGCTTGCTTTGGGCATCTTACAGTAATTGCCACTTCTTATCTACTGAGTCATTTCACAGGTTAATAAGAGGTGACAGTCACCAAGGAGTGCCTTGTAAAAACTTGCCTTGTCTGTCACTGGATGAAAGCCCTTTCAAATACCTGTCACAGTGGTAACAGCAGTGTTGCAGCAACTGTGATGGTCTGAGAACATAGATGAAGAGAGGTCTATGGGAAGGAAGAGAATTTCTTTTAACAGGCCAACTAGTACAGCTGGAAAAAGTAGACCAAGCTTGCAAGGCCTACATGCTTCTCTTCAGGTCAGAAACATTAAGAACAAAATTAAAATCTAAATAGAGCTCAGGAAAAAGGAACATGATACCTAGAGAGAAGCAAAGGTTAAGATTCTCACTGGTCTTACCCTCACACTTAATGGAGGTAAAAAGGAGCAGCCCGAACACTAGGAATATCTTTCTGACTCCAGCTCCTGCTAGGTCTTTCAACCTTACTTCCTCCCTGGGACTAGCTCTTTGAACTCAGCAGACACCCACTGTCCAGTCTAAAGGTGAATTTGTACCTGGGCATGCCACTGGCTGCATCTTCCCATCTTCCAGCAGGAGAGCATCTTCTTGTTAATACTGGATTTCCACTTAGTTTTATGCATCTTTTTCTTGAGCTTTGTTGCTAACTTGCAAGGAACATTTGTTACATAGAGAACAGTGATCATGCACCACAATGGACCACTCAAAAGTCACAAGCAATGCTTAAATGCGAAATGTGCCTTTTAAGGTTACTGCATGCATGGAGATTTTGGCAATTGATTTGAAAAGAAAACAGAAATAGAATTACGTATGAAGCAGCAAAGAAAGCACTCAGTGTGAAGGAAGGCTGATGGTACAAATTTTAGATAATATGAAAGAAGAAACAGACTCCTCTGTAGTTCGCTTTCATTCTGCCCCTCCATGGGCTTAGCTGCCTTGTCTTTTATGTTTATGTCAACAACCTGCTGCTTGTTTCAATAGTCTGTTTATTTTTTGCAAAAAAAACCTGTGAGCTAGGGAAGCTCAGGAGCTTACCCATGTGCCAGGGTGGGGGACTTCCCAGGGCAGAGCTGTGGCAGTTGTTGCACCTTACAGAACAGGCTTTTTCAAGAGGGACAATGAATGTGGAACTATTTTCAGAACAAAACACAAAATCTGTGTTCGGCTTGGCTTTTCACATGCTCAAAGCTAAACAACACAACTACTCCCTCGTGCAAAGAGAGACCACAAAGCTCACAACTAGAAATGCACTCACAGCCCCTCTACCACCTAACCAAACTATTCTTCGAAAAGTTGGAAAGATGACCAGGAAAGAGGCACATTATGGTGATAAGGTGAGATGCAGCCCCTGACTGACACATGACAGAGTAGATGCAAGACAAGCTTATGAAGAAATCCCATGTGCACACTGCAAAAGAGACTACCCAGGGCACACATCTCCATGCTTCATGACAAAGAAGTAAGTTCAGTCACTTTTTGGGTGGTGCTGTCATACTCCTCCATCCCCTCAGTTTTCTATGCCAGTTTGCATGCTATTTGGGGGCTCCACAGTGGGGATGAAGTGCTTAATTTCTCTTGGATCTACTGGCTCCTGTTTTTTCGCTTGTGTGGATTTTTTTTTTTTTTTTTTCAGAAATACACAAAGAGTAAGAGAGTGCAGAAAACCCTCAAAACTTGCCCAAGCCTTCAGAATCATTTTACTCAATGTTGAGAGCTGCCTGGCCCAAGGACAAGGGTGTTTGTTCAAGCACATCAGATTCACCACCCTATAGAAATTAAAGTGCCAATGCTGGAGCATGCTTCAGCAAAATAAAATCCCAGTGAAAGAATATCTTTATCCCCCAGCACACATCCACCAGCTCCTTTGTTTCTGTTTCTGCTGATGATATGATGATGAAGAGCACATAAAAAACAAGCACAACTGCTTCTTCACATTTTTTTGTTGTGATGACATAAAATTCTTCCTGGAATGTAAGATGAAACTGGAAGATGCTATTGCTGTAGGTAAGAGAAAAAGAGGCAGGAGTTCCAGATAATGTGCAAAGAAGCCTATGAAATATGTAGCTGTAAAATGAAAAGTTTCAGATTAAAAGAGAGAATTGTCAAAGGACTGATGATATTTTAGTTGTTAAAAGAAAGAAAAATCTGACATTTTATAAATGATGCTCAAGCCTGTCTCCAGCCCATAAATCTAATACATGCACTATAAGATCACAGCAAAAACTTTTGAAAAGCACTCATGTTTGGGCAAATCTCCTTGAAATGGCAGCCACACCTGGCCAGCGAGTCCTGTGAATAGTTACTGCCTTCCATTTCACGGGACTTGAGGAACCTGTGGCAGTACTTCAGAAAGAACTTCTGAAGGACTTTGGTTTTCAGCAAGTGCAATGGGTGTAACTTTTTCCCCAGTATAAGAGGTACTTGCAGCATGATTAGAAAGAGATTCTCCACAGTACATGGTTTCAGTTCACTAAGAACATCAAAAAGAAAGAAGGTGCCATCCTGTATTAAGCAGCGAGGGCTGGAAGGCATAGCATTCAAGGAGCATAATTTGACAATGTGAAATTTCACAATAAGGATAGATCTAATTTAAAAGTGATCATCCACTGTATTGAAACAAAATCAAATTGATATTTACCAGCTGCACACTAAAATTGACTGTTACTGGGACAGTCCACTTTAACAAAGTTAACTATCAACAGATTCCTATATCTAAGAGCACTAGCATACAGACAGTAATGTGCCTTTGTTGTATTTTTTCACCGGTAACTTAAGGTAGCATAAGAACCATGTGTTTTGAATAAATGTTAAGGTAGATGAAAGTGGATGACTTCTTTCTAAGGAAAAAACTATTTTATTGTTAAACATGATGTGTAATTCAATTACATTGTTTTGTCCTCTTAAAAATAAGTGTAACTAAAATTAAGTGTGAAATTATGGCAACACACATTAAAGCTTAAATGTATTGTGACTTAAGAACATACTTAACATTAAGATTCAGGCAGTGCATAATTACTACCAATATTTTAAAGAAAGGAAAAAAAACCCAACCAAACAAACAAACAAAGAAAAAGCCACTGGAGTTAGAACCAGTTTGCTGAAGTGATATTCTGACTTTGGTCAGATTCAACCTCCTCAGAAAGTGCAGAAAGACTGTTTTCTTCATTTTATTTATTCAGCATGTGTCATGTCAATGAGGTATTCTCTCAAAACTGAGAAACTGCAAGTTAAAAGGAAAATATGCTTTCCCCAAAACAAGGTGTGGGAGTCAGGAATCTATTAATTCTACCATCTGAAAGAACATAGGCCCTATGCCAGCAAATATCCAGATAAACAAAGTATTTATGGCTTCTAGAAAGAAGTTAGAAACCTGAAGAGGAGTTAGAAGCTTAAGTGTTTAATTAATTCAGTTCTATAATGATTCCTGTATTTACAAAATTGTTCTGCTTTAAATGCAGAAACAAAATAACATTCAAAATAAAACCTCAATGTGTGAAGAAATGTTGAATGGCTCAGATGACAGTGCATGACAAAGCCTGTCCAGCGAGTCTCAGAGCCACCCTGTGAAAATGGAAGGGCCACAGTTCTGAAATCCCGGATGGGACATTAACATGTTTGCTCTTAATAAAGAACTGTTTCTAAAAAAAACCAGAGTTAAATATATTAATGTAGCATGTAGAAGGGCAGATACTAGAGGAAAAGAAAAGAGGAGGTGAAGGGCCAGCACCCCTACCCCCCAGGTACGACCATTTGAGAAGATACAGGAAGACATGTTCTGTGGCAAGGCTCCATGGCTATGCAGAGACCTGCCTAAACACTTGGTTAACATTAAAGACACAACCTTCCTTCTTAGTAATACAGCTGAGAGAGAATAAGTTTCTCTTTGCCTTCTCCCTAAACCTCGTCCCATCTTACACTGTAGTAAAAAGCTGTGTTACAGTGTACCATAATTTTGATGCAGTACCATCTGCCACATAAATGTAAGTGAGGCAGGGAGGACCCACAAGACATGCTATGATTCAAAACCTTTGGAGACATTCAAGGAGCAAGTCAGCAGTGATCAAGGTTGCCCTCCATCAATTTTCTGAGCCATGGACTTCAACCTTCCATCTCTCAGATGATGTAAGTTTGACTTGCCTTATGTACTTTACAACAGAGATCAAGTTGCATATTCCATGACCCAGACCCTGAGCCTAAGTATATTAAACTTATAACCCTTAATTAGTTAATTAATTAATTACCTCACCCATTAGAAGAGGAAAGAGATGTGGAGTAGAATGAGTTAACTGGTGCTCATTTGGCAATAGTTACAACCTTGCATCTCTGAACATTCAGCTAACATGATGAATGCAGGGAAGTGGTTTATGAATATTCCATATTTTCAAAAAATCCATATAGTGTAATACTGCTTCTAGTATAGAAATAACCATTACCAAAATGTAAGAACACTTCCCAAGCCTCCAGTGTCAACATGCCATAGGAAAGCAAAGAGGACAGCAAATACGAGTATGGCTTGCACCAGGAAAGTTTCAGCCTCATTTTATTTGCTTTATTGGAATTAACAGAAGATCTAATCAAACAGATTTTAGAAGAGTGAAACAGATCACAAATATGCAGTTTCTGTTCTTTGTTAAGCTGAATATGTTTTCATTGCTACATTCAGATGACAAGCAGCTTTGATTTTCCCCTGATAAGCAAATGGCCATCTCTTGGAAAGAACACATTTTGAGAGATGAATAGCTCATGTGCATCTTATCTACTTTGAATTGATTCAGTGTGTTTTCTTCAAAGCAGATTTAAAGCTGAGAAAATGTTAAGGTGACCTAGTTGTACAAGCCAGAAGTAATTAATTTTGATCAGCAAAGTCTCAGCAAAGTAAGAGATGTTAAATTAAATACTTTGAGCCTCTTCGGTCTATTTTGAAAAGTGAACTGAGTCACCCTGATGGAAGCAGAGTATTTTCAACACTGTTGAAGCAGAGTTGATTGAACATCTCTGTGTTTTGAACGTGGGTGGAGCTATCCTCAATTTGTATCTAACTTTAATGCATTAAGATGATCTTTCATTCATACTCATCAATAAAACGAATGTAGCTGTCAATCAGAAATCCCCAGCAGAACAGGGAGAAAGCTGATCAAAACCAGACTTATTTCCCTTAAAACTAAACAAGGAACAATGGCAACCAGCTCAAAATGTCTCTGAAAGGATGAGGCATACAACAAAAATCCAAAGTTTGTTCCAAATAAACAGCACTTTATGCCATGTGAACTCTAAATTATATTAAGCAGTGACTTAATACAAATACAACTGATCTGTGGAGAGTTATGTAAACATCCTACTACAATTAGCCATCATCATTTTCCTTTGCAAATGTTCATAGGAATATCCATTCTTACCATACTGGCTGGAGGCCAGCTACCAGAAGTTATACAAATGCATTCAAGACAAGGAAATCCTAAACTATTACTTCTCAGTAGTGCCCATTCCCACCGAACTTGATGACACGAGACTTTGGCTTCATAGCAATGAGGCCATATACATAATGTTCACTAGCAGCCTTCATTTGTTTCTGGAAGAGGAGAACCTCGATCCATACCACTCCTACCTGTTTGACAACAGTGCCAGCAACAGATGTCCAGAGCCCAGAGGAGGATCACAGGTCAGCAGAAGAGCACCTGAAGAGAAGCACAGAGGAATTCCAGCCAGTAAGTCAGCTTCATCAGGGGCCCAACTGTAAGACACTGCATCAGATGTTTGTCTCAACATTGCTGGGACATCAAAGTCTGGCCTTGAAGAATCGGATTGTCGGGATGCCGCAGCTTCGTGGTGGTAGCTATTGCAAGGATCTCTTTTCCTTCTTTCTTTCTCTTTCTCTTTTTTTTGTATTTGCGAACTCGTGTCAGGCAAATAAAATTACCTGGTGCTTGACTCCATTTTGAGTCTTAATTCTGTTCCCAAGAATACGAGCAAAACCTCGCTCAGGTTTACAACTGGCGCGTGACACCAACTTAAATGCCTCTATGCAAATGCATGTAGCATGGGGAATAAACAAGAGGAGTTAGAGATGTGCACATGCCTGCAGGGCTATGATCTTATTGGCATCACAGAGAGGTGGTGGGATGGCTTCTATGACTGGAGTGTTGTAATGGAAGGATACAGGCTCTTTAGGAAGGAGAGGCAGGGGAGATGAGGAGAAGGTGTTGCCCTCTATGTCAAAGACCAGCTGGAGTGCGTGGAGCTCTGCCTGGGGATGGATGAGGAGCTGAGCCTATGGGTCAAGATTAAAGAGAAGGCAGGGACAGGTGACATTATAGTGGGGGTCTGCTACAGGCCACGTGACCAGGAGGACAGAGAGGATGAGGCCCTCTATAGACAGATAGAAGCAGCTTCACGTTCACAAGCCCTGGTCCTCATGGGGGACTTCAGCCACCCCCATATACGTTGGAGGGACAACACAGTGGGGCATAAGCAATCCAGGAGGTTCCTTCTCCAAGTGATAGAGGAGCCAACGAGGAGAGGTGCTATGCTGGTCCTTGTTCTCACCAACAAAGAAGGGCTGGTGGGGAATGTGGAAGCTCAAGGGCAGCCTTGGCTGCAGTGATCATGCGATGGTGGAGTTCAAGATCCTTAGGACAGTGAGGAGGGGTCACAGCAAGCTTGCTACCCTGGATTTCAGGAGAGCAGACTTTGGCCTCTTCAGGGCCTCTCTACCTCTTCAGCTTGGTAGAGAGCCATGGGATAAAGCCCTGGAGGGAAGAGGGGCCCAAGAAAGCTGGTTAATATTTAAGGGTCACCTCCTCCAAGCTCAGGAGTGATGCATCCCAGCAAAGAGGAAGTGGAGCAAAAACACCAGGAGGCCTGCATGGATGAAGAATATGCTCCTGGACAAGCTCATACACAAAAAGGAAGCCTCAGGAGGGTGGAAACAAAGGCAGGTAGCCTGGAAGGAATACAGAGAAATTGTCTAAGCAGCCAGGGATCAGGTTAGGAAAGCTAAAGCCCTGACAGAATTACATCTGGCCAGCCACATCAAGGGCAACAAGAAACACTTCTGTAGCTACGTTGGTGATAAAAGGAAGACTAGGGAAAATGTGGGCCCTCTCCCAAAGGAAACGGGGGACCTGGTTACCTGGGTCATGGAGAAGGCTGCGGTACTCAAAGCATTTTTGTCTTCACTGGCAAGTGCTCCAGCCACGCTGCCCAAGTCGTAGATGGCAAGGCAGGGACTTGGAGATATGAAGAACTGCCCGCTGTAGGAGACGATAGGGTTTGAGACCATCTAAGGAACCTGAAGGTCCACAAGTCCATGGGACCTGATGAGAAGCATCCACA
The DNA here is from genome assembly GCF_000737465.1 of Haliaeetus leucocephalus. Lineage (NCBI taxonomy): Eukaryota > Metazoa > Chordata > Aves > Accipitriformes > Accipitridae > Haliaeetus > Haliaeetus leucocephalus. The sequence goes on along the minus strand of NW_010973158.1, from coordinate 696,623 downwards.
GGTCCTGAGGGAACTGGCAGATGAAGTGGCTAAACCACCACCTGTCATATTTGAGAAGTCGTGGCAGTCCAGTGAAGTTCCAACTGACTGGAGAAGTGGAAACATAACTCCCATTTTTAAAAAGGGACAAAAGGAATACCTAGGGAACTACAGGCCAGTCAGTCTCACCTCTGTGCCTGGCAAGGTCATGGTGCAGTTCCTCCTGGAAACCATGCTAAGGCACATGGAAAATAAGGAGGTGATTGGTGATAGCCAACATGGCTTCACTAAGGGCAAATCGTGCCTGACAAATTTGGTGGCCTTTTATGATGGGGTTACAGCATTGGTGGATAAGGGAAGAGCAACTGATGTCATCTACCTGGACTTGTGCAAAGCACTTGACACCGTCCTGCATGACACCCTTGTCTCTAAATTGGAGAGACATGGATTTGACAGACAGACCACTCAGTGGATAAGGAATTGGCTGGATGGTCGCATTCAAGGAGTTGCGCTCAATGGCTTGATGTCTGAGAGACACTGGAGACCAGTGATGAGTGGTATACCTCAGGGGTCGGTATTGGGACCAGCACTTTTTAACATCTTTGTAGGAGACATGGACAATGGGATTGAGTGCTTCCTCAGCAACTTTGCTGACAACACCAAGCTGTGTGGTGAGATCGACACGCTGGAAGGAAGGGATGCCATCCAGAGGGACCTTGACAGGCTAGAGAGGTGGACCCATGTGAACCTCATGAAGTTCAACAAGGCCAAGTGCAAGGTCCTGCACATGGGTTGGGGCAATCCCAAGCACAAATACAGGCTCGGCATTGAATGGCTTGAGAGCAGCCCTGCAGAGAAGGACTGAGGGGCGTTGGTTGATGAGAAGCTCAACATGATCCGGCAATGTGCATTTGCACCCCAGAAAGCCAACCATATCCTGGGCTGCATCAAAAGAAGCATGACCAGCAGGTTGACGGAAGTGACTCTCCCCCTCTCCGCTCTCCTGATAACCTACCTGGAGTACTGCATTCAGCTCTGGGCCTCCAACATAAGAAGGACATGGACCTGTTGGAGAAAGTTCAGAGGAGGGCCATGAAGATGATCCAAAGGCCGGAGCACCTCTCCTATGAAAACAGGCTGAGAGAGATGGGGTTGTTCAGCCTGGAGAAGAGAAGGCTCCAGGGAGACCTTACAGCAGCCTTCCAGTACCTAAAGGGAGAGTACAAGAAAGCTGGAGAGGGACTTTTTACAAGGGCATGTAGTCATAGGACAAGGAGTAATGGCTTTAAACAGAAAGAGGGTAGATTTACATTAGATGTAAGGAGGAAGTTCTTCACTGTGAGGGTGGTGAGACACTGGAACAGGTTGCCCAGAGAGGCTGTGGATGCCCCATCCCTGGAAGTGTTCAAGGCCAAGTTGGATGGGGCTTTGAGCAACCTGGTCTAGTGGAAGGTGTCCCTGCGCATGGCAGGGGGCTTGGAACTAGATGATCTTTAAGGTCCCTTCCAACCCAAACCATTCTATGATTCTATGATGCATTTTTTTAGAAAAGCCTGTTTTCTACATCTTTTTTAGCAGTAGCACAGGGTTCCATCAGAGCAGTTTGGACTTTGCAAACTTTCTATAATCCGAATTTTTGTTACAGGCACATAAGAAAACACTAGATATTGATTAGAAAATAAAAGAACCTGTTCTTTCTGGAACGTTTTTCTGACATATCTTCCATTCCTTCTCTGCTTTGTCGAGTTGCAGAAAGATATTTTTCACTCTTTCCTTTTGTTCACTATGCCTGAGCAGACACAGACCTCTGTGTCCTACGGTCCTCTGACCAACCTGCTTCTTTGAGGATGACTGGGCTCTACCACCTCTGTAGTTTGGACAATATTTAAGTCCAGAAAATGATTTCCTGTGGCAATGATGGATTTTAAACAGGCCTAAGCTGCACATACTTGCCCATCACTGACAGCCTCTCCTTAGTGTTGACTACCACTGTTGCCAATTCCCTCCCAAATTATTTGCTACCCTGCATTTCCCTCTCCTTTTCTATGTCTGCCACCAAGATAATGCGCCTTTGTTTCCAGTCTTCCCTTTCTTGCACTTCTCTCCTTAAGCCTATCCCAGTGTTGCTGTCTTTCCATTTCCCACACCACTGAATACCTTATTTAATTTTTTCAGTGGCTTTTTTCTCCTCTTTTCTATATGTTTGAAGCATCCTCTCCACCTGCAGTTCTCTGTCTCTTCATGTCCTATTTCCCTTCATGGTTAGTAGAATGTTTTATCTGTTACAAAGCACCATAAACACTCTAGCTGCCATATAAATTACACAACATGCCAATGAAAATAAAGAAAAGCAAATACTGCAGCCCAAATACTCACCGCTCAGCTGCCAGAGCTTTCCTTGTTCTTTTAGAGCTGTCTCAGATGCTGACTCCCATTTATACCCACTTGACTGACCTGCTGGCACTGCCAGAATGGTGTAATGTGGTTTAGACATAAATCTGAGTCAGGTTGTAATTCTGCAGTGCAATGGTCTCTCTGAACAGAGCCCTATTCAATGGACTTGGGGGCATTTGGGATCGGTGAAAGGGTTATCCACAGAAACAGCAGTGCCGCACCAGGCCTTTGGTGTCGCAGCTGCAGTTGCACAGACAGGATGCCTGTGTCTGGTCTGGGGCAGGAGCTGTTCCCCTGCATGGTCTCATAAGCGCTCCTCCTCGTCTTGGTGATGGCAAAATTGTATTTCAGGCATCATACAGCAGTATATGGCAGCAACAAGCAGCAGCTCTTCAAACACATGGATCTTTTTGTTTTATAACTTCCAGCTCACTATAATCATCCCTGTCCCTGCCTCTCCATCTCGACTCTTAACATTTCCTCAGACAAAAGCACTCACGCCTCCATCCTCCCAGTGTCCAGCAGCAGCACCTTCCTGCACTGTAGCAACACAACATGCTTGTGTAGGATAAAGCACTTTGGCGGACAGAGCTAGTAACACCTCAAAACATGACCAACAGAACCCCAACCAAACAGCACATGGCTCTGACTGATAAAACCATGCTTACAATTTATATTCTCTTTGAAATGTATCCAAAAAACTCTGAAAAGCAAACACGCCATACAAAAATAGTATGCTCTACTTCCTATTTTAATGCTATTGAAAATCATCCCAGCTTAACAACTCATCTCACAGGGTATAGATAGTGGGAAGAAATCTTTGCCATGGGATTGCTTCTGAGGCCAGCTTCATAATATTCAGAATAGGATCAGACATTTGAATGGGAAGTAAGGGTCTCCCCACATGAGTTATCTAATGCCCAAGATCTAACAGTCCCAGGGAGTCCAGCAATGGAAGCTTTCTCTGAGCCTTGTGCTTGGCATGCCCCTCCTGATTTGGCATGCGGTGCCATGCCTTATCCTTTCCTAATTCAAGCTCCTCTTCCAGACCTGTTTTCTTTCTATGCAGCCGCTTATTATTTATCTGCCTCTGAGGCTCATCTACTTGGTTGCACAATAAAACAAACCCACTGTATCTTAATGTGTGTGTTTAAGGGAGAATTGCCATGGTTTTACCATAAGGTGCAAAATTCTTATTTTACAAACACCACTTTGTCTTTTTTTTCTTTTTTTTTAAATTTTCTGCTGCCCACAACTACCTTATTATTCCTTTCAATGGCCATTCAGAGCATGCAGATTTACAGGGTATGTATCATGTATTTTTATCTTCAGAGACATCTAGAAAACTCTTGTGTCTCCATGATTACTAATAACTAAAGGTTATATAGCCCATCTTCCTACAAATTAATCTCCTTTGCACCTACTGTTGTGTTGTCCATTTCAGAAGACATTGTGAATCCTAAAAATAACTGTAAATAAATGTCACCAGAATAAAGGCTTTTACCTCATGTTTAGGGAACCTATCTGTTGATGCAGTAAAGCTTGCTGTCAGTATTTTACTTTAATTTAACCCTGAATTTCGCTATCTTATTCACACCATTATTTCTAGATCTCTAAAAAACTATGCTAAATAATTCTTACGGCAACTGCATAACTCTGGAGTACATCCCAGATCAGCCATTCTTGTAAAGCTGTAATTACTGAGATTCACACTGCAGAAGTTACTTCTCCTCTAGGGCAGACACTGCCCTTGCAGCTCTACCAGAACTGGCTGGATGTGGGCTATTGCATGAACTCTCAACTGCTAGTTATCACCGCTCAGCTGAAGGAGTTAGCATAAGCACTCTTTCCTGTTTCAGTCCAAAATCAAAAAGATTAGCTTACCCACAACAGGGAGGCCATGTGAATTAACCTGACTGCCTTGCCTCAAAATGGATTAGGCTCACTCACCGGATTAGCCATAGAGACTAGGCAGTGTATGAAGATGGTCTCTCCCCTTCTGCTCTCTGCCTCTTAGCTGTCAGCCACTGCATCTTAGTGAGTCTCCGTGTGATTTGCATAGACCCCATCTGCCGTCTAGACAGCACCCAGGAACTCACAGTTGCCCAGCAGGGTGGTCTCTCTCCTAGCCCTTGGCTCCGAGAAAGTCTCAGCAATTGGAAATGGTGAGTGTCAGAGGAGCGTCAAAGCCATGCATGGCTGATGAGTTAGAAATGCAGGTTGGATGCAAGCTGTGCTTAACTAAAGGCAAATAAACTTGATAGGGAATATTGTCGCCTGTTCACACTAAGCTCTTTATAAACTTTCCTTGTAAAAACTCTGCAAAATGTGACTTTACCATAACACCCATAGAAGTGCCTAATTTCAGTATTCATCAAACAGCGAGCTAAGACTTCCAGAGGGTTCATGGTAGCTTCCCAGTAGACTACGAACATTTCAGTGTTCAAAATAAATAGCAGATCAACACTAAGTTACGTGCAAACATAGCAGTGCTATGGAAGTGCCACCTTTTTTATCCATATTCTGTCAAGGGAGATGTTGATACCCAGGGTCCTGTCTGCATGGCACACTGCAGAAATTTTCAAACTAACATCAAACATGATAACTGCAAAGAGAGAGCTGCACAGTCACTTCAGTATGTTAGGCCAAGCACAACAAATACACCTGTTTCCAGGACTGCTTTTGGTAACTGAACTGGTATCTTTTCTCAGCACTGAACTGCTTGCACAGCTTCCATTGCACAGGGTAGACATGCCCTAAACATCTCTTGTATGTGCTGGTAAGTGTGGACATGTTAGTGAAGATTGATGTGCCCCTGCATTCAAGAGTATACTCCTATAGCAGGCGCATCATCACAAACGACACCAAATTCCATGAGATTGTCGATGTGCTGTACCAGCCACCACTCTCGCAATCCTGTCCCCCATGACGCCACTAGCACTCCCCTGGTGATACAGCATTTTGGCTTAATGCTCTTCCTGCTGGGTGAACAAAACTTCCGTTCACTCTGATGGATTCAGAGTTAGATTTGTGCTGAGCACTAACCCAGATTCATGAGCTCCAAATTTCCACCTGCCACTGCTGAAATTGAGAGCTCTACTGGAGTCAGAAGCAGGACGTCTACAGCTCTTACTAAGGTTTGGTTGCCTTGTGTTCCCAATGAAGCCAGAGAAAGGGTCAATCACATAGTTATTGAAGAGCTATGCTGCCTTGCAAGGAGGTTAGTTAGCCCTCTGAATTATCCCAGGTTCAGCTGGATCCTGAAAGCTACTCTGTACCCCACTGATGCCAGCATTACTAAATTCATCCTAGTATTCACTCTAGTGAGCTAGCTACATGGTGATATTGTCAGCCATCTAGACATGAATAATGCAGAGATTTTAGTTGCAATCTCCACATCTTAACTTCCTGAGCTAAGACATTTCATTAAAAGTCTTTAAAAAACACAAGATGGTTAATTCCCTGGGTTTTATACAGACTTTAGTTTTTACTAAGGCTCAGCCCTCACAGAACAAGTAATCCAGGAAAAATAAAGACATCTCTGAATCTGCTTCTGTGCTTGAGGAAGCGTAGGGACTGCTCCATCAGTCTGTTGCTGCTGGATGCTTAGCAGGACTACAGCCCCACTGCTGTTCAGGTAGAACAACCTGGCAACATCAAGCATTAAGGAAAGGATTGTTTCTCTTTCTCTTATCCTAGCCTCATTGCTCATGAGTGAGTACCATCTGTCCTTTCCCCCACCCTAATGCCAAAGCTCTGTACTATGTCAAACAGAGCAGTGCTCAGTTGCCTCTTCACAGCAAGAACATCAATATCATTAAAAGGTCTGCAATGGCCTTTTAAGATCAACACCAGACTGACAAACTATACCCTGGATTAAAAACATGCACAGAGTTCCCTGTATGTCAACAAGTGGAAGATTTTACTGTTTCCAGATCTTCCTCATGATGGAGAGTAATTATTATGATTATATGGCAGAGATACAGCAGCTCAGAGTGTCACTACATCTGTGAGTCATTCACAGCAGTAGAGTTAGCAGAGGCACAGCCTGGATAATGGGATTAGCAAGGCAAGACAAATACATGCCTTGGGAGTGCACACACGTGTGTGCTCATTAGGTGTCAAAATAGATAATTAAGGATTACATCGTATTAAGAAGATCAAGTAGGACTTAGGGCACATTCATGTCAGCTGCACTGGTAAGTTGATCACAGCACCTACAAAGTACTTTCCTCTCTCCCCCCTACCACACATCTTCCCTGTTGTTTAGTTAACTGAAAAGCCTCAATGCCAAAAATAGACACTTAGGCAAAAGAATTTATCTCAGTACATTTCTAAATTTCATAGAAATATTCAAGACTATTGCAGTGTATTAATACAGAAACACATAAGACAGTGCTACGCATTTCTCCTCTTCCATTTCCTAAAAGCCGGCATGATAAAACTTTCCTTCCTTCCTTCCTTTCTTCTGTCCTGGAACAGTTTTTTTCTATTAATAATTGTATGTCCACATGGGAAGGGAATCAATGTGACTGAGGGTTCAGGTACCCCTCATGGCAACTGCAGGCTGGAATCATTAACTATGCATACAAAATTCCCAAAAGAGGGACAGAAATATGCATCAGAGCGCTTAATTTTTTGATACATACACCAAATGGCAGCTACGACAGGGCACTCAAAAATATTTGTTTGTCGTTTCATTTTTGCTGTTCTTTGAGTATGGCTGTGCATTGCACAGACTGTATGTTGGAACTGAATAACAGTTCCCCTCAGGTTTTTCTCCAGTTTTATAAAGGTCTCCTTTATGTAAACTACGTTCTTGGGTCATCTTTGTTATATTCTCCTCTTGCAATTAGAAGCAAGGTGATAAAATGAAGGCTGTCTCTATAAGGATATTAATACAAAACAAAATAACTGCTGTATTGTGGGCAAACCAGGTAATTGTAAATAGTTTGCATCTCCCTAATTTCAGTGTATTTTCTATTCGTTACATACCCTACTGCTCTGTTCAGCTATAGTTCAGCAGTCGTGCGATGGAAGCAGCAATGGTCAGAGACAGTGCCTGTGTGGAGAAAGGACAGAGAGTTTGAATAAAGTCAAATGAGATCAGCATCCAGTAACACTCTGCACTGAATGTCAGAGCACGATTCTTTGTGCTTTCTCCTACCAGTTTTAAAAATGCATGATGGTGTTATTTAGTACATATAGTGTATGCTCTCAGCTAAACACCCATAAAGCTTTCACATCACCCTATCACGCATTTCTTTTGTGCTCTGTCTTCGACTGAGAAATGTGCAAGTGTCCGTACCAGTTGAGAGTGTATGGCTGTTGGTGCCTCTAGCACAAAGCAATCTCATTGAGTTTCATGCTCATCAAGAGCAGCTCTACACCCGCATGCGTATCTTCTTTAACATGAACAAATCCAGCAGTTCTGATTATAACCAAAAATGTGACAAGAAGGGACAAGCTTTTTTTCTCCTGAAGCAGGAGGTGAGCAAATGCAGCCTCTCAAGAGTCTGTGGGGATGTACAAGAGGGTTGCTCCTCCTCTGTGGACCATCTTATGCCTGATATGGTGTAACCAACAGAGCAGAACCAGTGAGATTAATTAAGCATTTGTGCTCTCTTTCATTTACACAGATAAAAACTGGGAATGATTCCACCGGAGAAATGTAGTTACAGCAGTGTAATTAAGAGAAGAACTACGCCCTGGGCCTCCACACTGACCTGTATCGCCAGTGGGAGAAATTGGTGGCCTGAAATGCCGTGCCAAAACTGAATGCAAACCTGACAGGCAGCAGGGAGGGTTTTGCTGCCTGTCCACGGCAGAGGCTGCATGCTGGCAGCCCACAGCACAGGGGAGGCACCCCCCACACCGAACCCCCATCACGATGGCCTCGTGCGGCTGCAGCAGCTGAGGGAGGCAGGGCCTTAAAACACAGCCTTTTTAAAATGTCACTGAGTAGGTTTCAGCTTAAGTGCACAAGAATAATCTAATTCCGCTCCTACTCTAAGAGGATAACATATATTATTCTTTCTCTTCATCTATTTCCCCTGAAAGCTTTCTGCACCCAATTGCATTAATGAACGCTGAACTGATGATGACGCAGATCAGATCAATATGGACATATGCAGAATTAGGTCATTCTGGTAGAGAGCAGCCCCAGCCACTCCACGAGCACTCTGCCAGATGAGAGGCAGTGAGCCGAGCCCTCGTCCCTCACTTTCGCTTTTCTTATACAATATGCATGAGGATGAAATCCAGCATGCACTGGTGCATTTTGTGGAGACAGAAACTTGCTGCAAACGTGAGCTTAAAACACAAGTACCTTGTATGCTAAAGTACCCATTCTTGGCCCCTATCTGCAGTTGTTGAGGCCTCTAACAGCTAGGTAGTAGCTGCTCTTTACAAGCAGGGAAGAGGGACGATTTGGGAAGAGGAGACAAGGACTTGTGAGTATACTCTGTGCAGGGAAATAACAAGTCTTCAAGACTGGGAGAAAAGCAAGAGTGAAGCCAAAGGGCTCTGTCCCTGCACAGATTTGCTGTTACATCCCATCTTCTGCCCTCAGTGAGATGGATAGGACAACTGGAAAGTGCAAAGGAGTCCCAGAGAGTCAGCTATTGAAGAATGAGATGTTCTAGACAGAGCCATCTTAGGGCAGAGCCATCAGGAGCAGGCAGGGGCTGAAAAGCAGCTCTGAGGTGAACTTGTTGCTTCATATTTCTATACCAGTATCTCAACCTCCCAGAGAGCAGCCCAAGTTTTGATATTAAAGGCTATGAGCTTTATTTCTGAGCAAGATGGAAAAGGCATGTTCCTGGACTTCACCTCCAAGAGTTACACTAAAAACTCCAGGAAGATATCTTGTGCTGAGGGTATGATATTATGGCATGTAAAGCTACTGTTATGCTGGTACAGCCACCTCCTCATAACTCATGGTAGCAGTACTGAGAAGAAGCAGGTAGCTTCCTGGAGCACTGCAGGCTCCCACAAGCTAAGGAACCTTAGGGGACAGTGGCAGTAATGCATCTCTATTGCCCTGACCATGGTCCTACCATAAACTGCACAGAATGTGAATGAAGAGCATGCCAGTGTTTGGGATCTCCACCCCATTTAAGTTCTTACTGGTGCAGACCAAATGGGAAGGCGATTTAGACTACAAGGGCTACCAGGAGGTCATCACCTATTCAGGCCATGAACTATGATCTTACAAAACTAATCAATGAAATCTGAAAGCCTTGGTTACTCTGATGAAATGTTAATTACCATTAACATGATAATATTTCAGTTCCCGTATGGTCTACTATTTAAACTACCCAGACAGAGTTTTCCTGATGTGAAGAATGAGAATATGAACTGCGTACTGGTGTATGATAAGTAGATGCTCCTAGCAGAGGCATGCGTGCTGGCTGTCAAGACAAAGAGCAAAACATTCCTGCCTGTCTGGAGTGAGAAACACAGCCCATGCCGTATTAAGTGGCCAGTACGAGACTGAAATTTGGTTCTAAAAAAGCCTGTGCTAAGGAAGAATGAGGGGGCTGGGATTTTTCATTTTAAAATAGATCTTTTCCCCATTTGTAGGTTGGTCTCATTTTGCAGCAGCTATATTCTGCACGAACATGTGGTAGACCAAAGATTAAGTCTTAAATTCCCAGACACTGGGTTAGAAGAGGCCAAGAATGTCACAGAAGTGACAAGCTTAGTGTCAGCAGATACGGATTTGGTTGCCATACTTTTCAGCACCTCTTGTTACTCGAACCTTCCAAGAACCTTGACATTCATAACAGAAGTGGCTAATTCCCACCTCTCTCTTCCTTAGCAATGAGCTCTCAGTGGGTGGCTTAGCTAAAATAGCCATGTAGTTTTTTTCAAATGGCAGTGGCTTACACCCTCCCACTGGCAATATTAATGCTGTCCTTTGCTTTTTATGAAGTGGTCAGGATTTCATCAGAGTGCACAGACTTGGAAGCAAGAAAATACCAAAATAAATACTACAGTTATCAGCCAGAGTTCAAATATGTACCAGGTAGTCATTCAATTACTTTCTGAAATGAACACTTTGTTTTGAAATCAGTTGTAGCATATGTGTCTGAACTCCTTTTGACTGCAGAGAAAATTATGATGTGCATTTTCAAGGCCAAAATCTTGCCTGAAGTTAGCAAATACAAACTAGGTGCATAAAAATGTAAGAAAGGTCAAAGGGATACAGCTACACTACAGTGTGAAGGGCATTTCTAGGACATCCTGCAGCCTATATACCCTCTCCAGACATTCAGTCAGAATCACAGCCTAAAGTATGGACATAGGCTGTGCTCAAAGGGATGTGGCTCTGCTGGTACCTCTCACTTAGTGGCTTAGTACATTGCAACTACTTTTTTTGGGTGCTTACGCAAAGTTCCTGTTGCCTGCAAGATATCAAAGTGTACAGGACACGCGTGGACATGGGGATCACATTGTTCTTCTGGATGTTCCTGGGAGGACTCCACAATGGGAGGGAAAGCACAGCCCTCTAGGATTGTTTGAGGCTTTTTTAAGGTATTATTAAAACAGGGGTCTGTTTGTTGATATCAGTCTTGCTCTTTAATCCACATACTTCATCCTTAGCTCAAAAACTCTAAACTACAACTTTTTTGCTGTTCATATGGAGTCAGGAAACTCCAAACTCACTCATTTTTATCTGCCAGTGCCCCACAATAGAATGCTATCTAGGTTCAGTTCAGGGGTTTCTGATTATGTGCTTCGTGCTCAGCAGCAAAGGGCTGAGATATGTGCTGGCTAAGAGCCTACTTCAAACCATTTCAGCAGAAAACCAAGTTCAGTTCTGGAAAAGGAATGTAGGATAGTTTTCAAATATGTTTTTCCTGGATTGACATACTCTAGAGTGTCTGGAGAACCAAGAGCCAGCTTCAGATCTCATGGGAGATGGCAGAGGAATAAGCCCAGAGCATCTCAGTCTTTGCCAAGCTTTCATACCTTTTCCTTTTACAATCCAAATGCAACAGCAGAAAATAACATTTAATTTCACTCACATCTCTGAACGGGAATTTCCATTTCTTCAAAAGAAATGCTCATCTATACCCCAATAAGTGATCAACAGCGCCTTGGAAACCCAAACCTATGGAAGTCACAGTAATCTCCACCCACCTTTCAGACCAGTGCATTTTTCCCAGATCATTAAACAAACTGAGTACTGACACATCAGCCTTTTCTACTGATACTCACCGGTCCCCTCTCCCAGCTGCAATAGCCACTCCAGCCCACACCATTTATCCTACTGTTCAGATATCACCTCTGTGCTCATTAGCTCACTGTGCTGTTGGTTTCCAGCAAGGGTCTGGGTATTGCAGCTATTTCAGGCTACTGTCAGCAGCAGACATGCAGAGTCTATCTTATGCCACTATTTGGCATGCTCTGAGGTTTACTGAAGACCAAAGAAAGCAGAAATGCAGTAAAGCAGCTCTGATGTCTCCTGTAACAAGTCATAGCATGACAATGGCTAGATTTGAGCCTCTATTTCAAAGTAGGGTTGCCAGTAAAAGTTAAATGTCCTAGCTGCTACAGCTGCTACCTTAAGGCCTTGTCTAAAGACCAGTGAAGGTAATGGAAAACTTCTCATTGACATTAGCATTCCTCCAAATTAAGGAACCACTTTTCATAACTACCAGTTAGTCTGTCACTGTTCTCGTATTGAATGTGCATTGGTTGCCATAAAAGTGACCAGTACACCACAGCACTTCTGCACTGTATGTTTATATTTCACTTGTGAATTGTCTGTGAAGAAAGAAAAACTCGCCCTAATTCATTCTCTCTTCAGCATTCTTCTTCATTTTTATAGCCATTGATACCCTATAGATATTTGTTGTTTGCACCTTTGTGTGATAGTTGCCATTAAAATCTCGGGCTGCTTTGGTTTAACATGTAGGTCATGTTCATTAATGGAATAATAGTAATAATAACAACAATAATAAATAATGCACCATCTTTTCAGTGCAGATTATCACTACTATGAATCTGAAATTTACTCTCTCTGTTATGTTCTCAATAACCATTTAAAATTCACTACTTTCAAGAGTACTCCTCTGTACAAATTTGGCTGCTAGAACATTAATGTAAAGTAGACAGAAAAGAGGTATAAAGTAAGCTGAAAGACACATTAACAATTGAAAAGATTATCTATGAATATGTTGGTTGCTGTATTCACTCAACTTTATTGGTACTCAAATGTGTATTTGATCCAAACTGCCATCTCACTTATTCAGGGAATAAGATTTTCTTTTACTTTTTTAATGAGTCACTAATATAAATCATGAGTTGTGAATATCAAGGAAATATAAAAATGACAATGCATTTATTTTATATCATGTGTGATTTCATGTTCTAACAACATGTACCTCTTCCCACTCCCAGATCACAATTGACTTCTGAGCATATGGAGAAGCAGATGTGTCAGAAGTATCCCAGGGTGTACTAAAAGAAAGGGAAAAAACAATTACGCAGTCCTGCATGGTTTAATAAGGTTGATGTGAACACAAATATCCACTAGCTTAATAGCTTTAACTAAAAGCTGAGCATCATAGTTCCTTTTGTCTCCTGTGCTGACTTGCCCTTTTGCATAGTTTTACTGAAGTTGCACTAAGTTTTGTATTTCAGCACATTCCCACTGCGTATTAAAAAAGTGGAGATGCACCATGTGAAGATATCTGATATACAGCTAGAGCTGGGCAAAACTTTTTTGGACAAAATGTTTTTCCGGAATAACAGTGATTCAATGATGTCCATTTTTTGTTAGCTGCTTAAGGGGAAAAAAAAGAAAAGTCTTAAAATTTGTTCAAAGCATTTGGAAATCAACTTCAGTTTTATGAAAGAATGAACAAGGAAACAAGTAACCCCTTCCAAAACCCCAAACTTGTTCTCAATCAAAAATTATTATTCTTCCTACTTTTCATTTGGCGGAACACTTCATTCCTGATTAATGCAAAATGAATTCTTGTAGATCTACCAGTGAGCCCCCCCAAATCAATTATTTGCCCAGCTCTGGATACAGAAGTCTAGTTAGGAGCATTTCTTTGGCAAAAACACCAGCTGTAATTCTTGTGTGTCAAACTCCTAGGTCATTTTCAGATAGATTAAGGGTATGCTTTCAAGTGACTGTTCTTCCAGATACTCTCTCTGTTTGTTTGTGCTTATCATGCATCAGTACTTCTGCTTTCACGTTGAAAATATACAAAGATAGAACTCATGGTCATGAATTGTGCAAGAATGATGCTAATACGAGGCCAAAAAGGAGTATCTGGCTTTGATCTACAGCAATGCAAATATGAAGGCCTTGGTGGCTTAAAGGGGATGCCAGAATCGTCCACTTCTATTTTACTGTTTCAAACCCTGGATCCAGCTCCTCATGACATAAATGGAGAAGGAAGAATTTTTAAATAAAATTTGTTGGGATTATCATAATACTATCAGTTGAAATAAAAATCACGGACAATTAAGTGCCTAAGGCAAGATATGTACTAACATCTGTGTTACATAAAATCCTTGTTCTCCTGTCAGATGGCAGCAGAAGATACGAGTGCTCTCCTCTGAAAATCAGGACAAATCCTTGGACAATGATACTGGCATGCCATGGGCCTATGCAAAGCCCTTTCAGTTTTTCAGGGCAGTGCAGAGTGTTCATGAACAGCAAAGGGGGAGATACCACCTATCTATGCCAGCCACCAAGTCAGCATTTGTGAGAGGCAAATTACTTTGTGAAAGATGAGAAATCGTGACCATTTGTGAGAGGTGAGAAGGGTCTGGACAATTTCCAAAGTCACCTTTTCATGAAAGAGTGTTGTCAATAATGCTTTGAGCACTACTCACTTCATGGTAGTACAGGCTTGAATCTACTGCTCTTTGCCTAGCTGGAGAAGCTGGCAAAGCCTGCTGAGATACGAGGGGTGGAAGAAAAGAGAGAAGTTCAGATGGAGGTTCTATTCAGTGCAGATAGTGGCAAAAATCCAGTCCTGCTGATTTCAAACCCAAATTATTTTCCCATTGTGATTATTTTCCCATTTCTCCAAGCTTCATGTCTCTAGTGAAAAAAACCCAGAAGAACCAAACAACATTTTTACAGTTTTGGCTTCGTAATTCCATATCTTTGGTGTGCGTGAAATAAAATGAGGAGGATAACAAGTCATACGTGAAACGCAAATAACCTGAGACTGAAGTGTCAGGTGCCATTTGAATGGTTTTCCTTGTGCTCCTCATTGTGGGCAAAGTTCACGGCTATGTGATTTATCTCTGTGCCAGAAAAGCACCAGCATAATGGAAGTAATTCAAAGACAGGCACAGGTAATTATTAGAGCAGTAAAAGAGATGATGTGCAAGGTGAGCTGAGAACAACTGGATGCAGATATGTCCAACACATGACAGCTAAGTGCATCAGGAGTCGGTAGGCCAAAGCAGCCTGTGCTTCACAGTGGGAAAGGGTGAAACTTGTGCTGGCCCCAGCCAGGCCAGCTCTGCTGCCAGGTGAGCCTGGTCTGTGAGCTTGGAGCTACCCTTGCTCTTGCACCATGTAAATAGCATCATTACCAGCAGTTTCTGTACATGGTGACCAGGAAAAGGATCCTCACTCTTTTGGCCCTCATGCACAGGCTTAAGCAGACAAATAAGTACCCAACGCGAACCCTCATGTCCAGCCACCGAGACCCTACACAGCAATATATAATTATTTATA
Organism: Haliaeetus leucocephalus; assembly: GCF_000737465.1. Lineage (NCBI taxonomy): Eukaryota > Metazoa > Chordata > Aves > Accipitriformes > Accipitridae > Haliaeetus > Haliaeetus leucocephalus. Next base: position 681,529 of record NW_010973158.1, on the reverse strand, counting down.
TATATTATATATAAATATAATATAAAAAAATTTTCTGTTAAAGGACTTTGAGTACTGAATGATGATTCTTCTTTTCCCTCTCTTCATACCTTTTTTGTTTGCTTTCTTTTTTGTGAATTAATGCTAGATTTATTGCCTTGGGTGAGTTTTTCAAAGCGCTCACAGTTGTCCTAATCCTGTTGCTGTTGAAGCCACTGGGAGTTTTGCCAATGCTTTTAATGAGAACAGAGTTAGGCCAGTGCTGTCAGCTTTGAAGCCCCCGCTTTGTGTGTACTCATGTGAAGGTGGGGAACAGGGTGCAGATAAAATGAGAACCAGTCTAAACCTGGATCCAGCAAGGGAAAATAATGTAAACAAAACCCTTCCTGTGGTTCAAAGGAATCTCTTCAACCATTTCTTGCACCATTCCCGAAAAGCATCAAACTGATTTTGTAATCAGCAGCTGGTCTGTGGGGAGGCTCCACTCTGTAGGGTTATATCTTGGTATAATGGTGATTTAATTTACCTTTTGAGGCTAGCTGGTTTTCACTTACAAAAACTGTGCAGAATCCACCTTTTTTCTTCAAATGCACCAGTGAAGAGTCTGCTAGTAATCCACATTTTGTCAAGAATTTTAAAACCAAAAGGGACCATCATGGTCATATAGTTACACCTTCAGCATAATAACAGTTTGTAGAGTCACAGTCAATAATTTCAATGTTCACCCACAACTTCTGTTTGAGTTATAATAACGTATGGAATACTCAAGTGTGTGTGTTTTCAGTGCTATAAATAGGGAAATATACACATAATCTACCTGGGTTGGGTGTGCCACAAAGAGAGAAAGCATTACCCAGACTGAAACAGGTAAATGATTGTGAAAGACAAACTAAAACAATACAGGGATTTTTTTGTTGTTATTTCTGAACTGCAGTAATATATTCTTGTTGCCCTTACATATAAAAAATGTATTCATTTTGATTGGCATTGCCTGTTAAGATTGCTAGATTGGACAAAGATTATACTCATCAATACAGAATGCTTTCATAAGTTCAATTTCTTCATCTGCATCCAAAAGTAATGCTAAGAACAGCGTTTCTCCAGAATAGATTACTACATTGCCCTGACTTAGGCATTGCCAAGAGAGATGATAAACAGGCTTCAACTTGCTTGAAGTACTCTTGCCAGTGTTAGCATTTCATGCAAGAAAGCAATGACAGTTTTTACAGCTTATAGTATTTTTCATAAGCTATTGAAGGAAGTTGATTATAAGATATTATTGTTTTAAAAGTGCTTTTTTTTTCAAATTCCAGTAAGGTTGTGGAGTAAGGCTGGAGTATCATTTGCACATATTTAGGCAAATCCAAGTTCATGCTCAGTTTCTTGTAATTATAGACAAGTATTCATGTTGTAGAAGCTATTAAACAGAAGTAAACAATCTCTACCTCAGAAAAGCCCTGATAAGAAGAGAAGTATCACTCTGTGATCGGTTTGCATGTTCTTATACTTCTGCTCCTATATTCTTAGCTGAAGAAGTTGGGTGCAATTGTTCTGGTGGATATTGGGCTGTGTGGGTGGACCTTCACCTGACCCAGCTGGTATATCTGTGCAACTAAACACAGGAGGCTCAGGGAACAATGTCAAGGTTTCTGGAAAGAGGGCCAGGGACTGTGTGAAATAATGTGAAGAATGTGCTATGCCAGAGTGGATTTTTATAGACTGAAACTCAGGGTAATGGCTGCATGCCCCGGGGTGTAGAAAGGAGGTATGAAAGGACATCAGGGGATGTAAAGGCTGACAGGATTGCTTTGGAGGACTGTGTACTGTGGAGGGAGTGAACTCTGGTGCAGCACCTACACTGGTGTTTGGGGGGAATAGTCCCTGAAGATACCTGTCCCTAGAACCAAGAGTAGCTTCATCCTGGACAAGGCCAGTCAGAGTGGCTCAAATAGAGCAAAGGAGAGAGTTAGTAATCAATCAGTCTCAGCAACCAGGAATCCAACAGTCTTGTTTGCTTCCTGGATTCTGTTTATTTAGCAGTGTAAATGTAGGCAATGCGGCTATTCTTACAAGTTTTGGGAAGAACATTTTATCAGCAGTTATATTGTGCTCTAGCACTGTACAGAAGTATTTAGTGTTATGCAAAATTAGCAAAAAAATTGTTTCTAAAAGTGGTTCTTAGAATTACTCTTATAATGCTTGATTGCTTTATTGTCAAGACCACTCTCAGCAGTAACTTGCAGGTATCTTCTTTAGCATCATTCAAGAGCCTGGAAGGGTGTCTCTTTGGAATGTGTTTCCTAGTCTATTTTAAACCATGTTTTCAATTCTGCTTTAACTGTAATATTTGACTGTGTTTCTTTAAAAGTTTTTTATGTACTCTTACTGTAAGGGCTTTGAATGTGCCTCTGAAAACCACTAAACAACAAAGTTGTTGTTGCCATTGCTGCTTGATCTTTCTGGGAGACCAGTCCCACACAAACCTCCTTCTCTCTCCAGAATACTGCATATTGTAAATACAATAACAACTTTCAGTTTAGTCAGAGGAGAAAAATGCAGTGGCTTTCTCTTCTTTCAGATTGTGAATTAATTTTTTGTTTCGTGAATAACAGTTTCAATAGCTACACAGCCATTTACATTAACGAAAAGACCTCAGATATAACAAAAAGCACAAGTGATGTAGTGAGATGCCATTTCAAATTTACTTTCTGGAACTGAACAGAGAATTACATTTAGATGTGTTCCCAGATTTTAATTCCTTTTTACACTTTTAGAGCTTTTCATGTGCTGTAATCACAGGTATTTAGTTGAGAAATAACATTAAAAGGTTATTCTCATCATATAGCAGGAAGATGTATGCTTTCTGTCCATGTCAGTGAACTCTCATGCTTCATGCTGTGACAGCTCTAGCCCTATTCATGTGGCTGAAGAGAAACTAAGGGAAAGGCAAACTAAAAGAAAAGGAAAGAACAATATTATTCATGTTATATCAGCTCTCCAAATCTAAATGGAAAATTATCCTCCCATTCCATAAGAGGTTTTGAGATTTTGCAGCTTTTTTTCCCATGCTGAAATGGGAGAAAGAATGGAAGGGTAGGAAAATATCACAAACTGATACACTGAGGAAAAATAATTTGGACCAGATGACCTGTATCATTTTATTTAGGCATGTTAGAAATCCTTCATCTTGATTGTGGCCTTTTAAATGTGATTGTTTATTATAATAATGAGTTAAAAGTGTTAGGGAAAAATGAAAATGAAGGGGTAAATTGAAATTTGTGGGGGTTTGAAATGTTTGAGAATGGTGTTAATAACTTCCAATATATTTCAAAATTCAGGATAGTTTTTAAATCAGAAGACTTGCTGAAATAGCTCCTTTCTCCCTGGCAGCTTAATTTTGACTAGTTGACATAGAAAATGTTAGAAAGTTTTTAACCAGCTCTACCAATATCTTCTTCCTGTCCTCTTTTCCGCCACTTGCCACCTCTGTCATTCTGGCTACAGAAAAGGTGATTATTTTCAAAACTGTTCTAAGCCTTTCGGCTGTGCTGCTCCTCTGGGCATCGCTCTGCCTGCCCTGCTGCTGCACGTGCAACCCGTCCTGACAGCCAGGGAGAGGAAACACTGGCATGCAGCTGTGATCCAGATAGGCACAACATGGTAACAAGTCCAGCAGGCGCACATGGAGGGATGGGCAAGGAGAGAGCCCTAGGGAGCATTCCTGTTTCCCTGTCGCCTGTTTTGACACTGCCGCCAAGGTACAGATAGGGAAATGGGAAACACAGGAGGAGGCTCAAGTGGAATTGGAGAGGGGGTGGCAAGCAGTCTGGGACAGTGAACTAAAATACAGAAAATTGCATCAGAGGTTTGAAACAGTTTGCAGAAGACAGTCAAGAATTAATCCGAATCTGGAAACAGAAAAGGGCAGGCAATTCCAATTGTATCTCATGTCCCAGTCTAATTTTACTGCACATTTCTGCTCAGCTAACTGTTGCTGCCTGTTCTAATGGACATTTAAAAGGTAACAATGTTTTAGCATGAAAGATGGATAACAGAGCTATTGGTGCTGTTATTTCGGGTTTTTTTAGCTCAAACTCAACTGGACAATTAAGCATGTTTTCCATATGTTAAGGTTATCTGTACAAGCCAGAAAGGGCTGCAAACCTCAGACCAGAACTGCCCCGTGAACTTCATTTGAGTAATGCAAGTGAAAATATCTTGCTCTTACACTGAAGCAAAAGCTGGAGTTCTGATGAGGGCAGAAGAAGATCTGTTTGGATTCTGTGTTTATGGAGGCAGTGGGCGCCTGGCTATGAGGAAGGAAGGAAGGAATGCAGGCAGGCAAAGGAAACTACAGTTACATAGTTTGTGTAACGTGGTATTACTTTAGGCTGTATATTAGGGCATCCTGATGTCCTTCCATTCTCCAGTCAGGTGGAGAACTATCTTATGAATTACACTGTTGTCAGGAAAGGTCCCAACCCAAAACATTTCATAGAAATATAGATTGGATACATTTCATAGATAGGATCTTCAAATAATTCAGATTTTCAAAGAATCTCCTTCCAGCACATCCAGTTGGATTCTGAAGATCTGGGCTTCTGTTAAAAGGATGGGGTACCAAGCCCATCACCCAGCATGTGCCTGGGGACAGGCACTGCAAGGCAGTTGGACAGCTCTGCCATGGGGCTTCCTTGGGACCAGGAATTTCAGGACCTAGAGTCTCTGACTTAGAGTTAAAAAATGTAGAAATCGAGGGATTCTAGTATCAGCAGCTGTAGGGTAGCCCAAATGTTTGGACTGCACGCATGTCCAGCACTTCTAAAGCCTGGATTGGATCCATCCTGTACACTACTCCATTTATCGCTGTTGGAAGAGTTCTTTAGTCCTTCAGATTAACATGGATTAAAATGGGTTTTCAAATGAGAAAGGAAAAAGAGTCAGATCACCTGAACTAAAACACACTTTTTGCATCCCCCAAAATGGCTTTTAGTGGTAGCTATTTCAGTATTATTCTTTCTTGAATGAGGGACAGCCTTCCCTTATGTAGGAAAGTCTCTATGCATGTTGCCTCTTTCACTCTTTTTTTGGATAGATTTCTAAACCTGTTAGCTCTGTCAGCTACTGTGCTTCTGCTTTTAGTTATTTTCTGAAGGCTGATTATTAAATATCCTATCATCCCTGATCAAAACCCCTTAACATAAAGATTTTGGTGTCATCTGATTCTTCCCCATGTTTTGGTTTACAGTCAGAATGAAGCAGAAAAGGTGTATTTGCTATTACAGAGGATACGCAAAGAAGTGCTCTACTTACTGGGAAGTAGAATGAAGATCTTGTAGAGCAAATGGAAGAGAGGTGTAAATCAGTGTCTCTCAGTACAGTCAGGCAATGTGTAAGTATGGTTGCTAACCAAGCCCAAAGGAAAGAGTTTTCCTTTCTCACAAGAAAATGCTTATCCCCAAACAAGGTGAAGAATGAAATCTTGAGGGAAAAGGAAAAAAAGAATTGAAAGTTTCAGAGTAAAAAGAAATGCCAAACCAGACTGGGCAATTTTTTGTTTGATAAATTGGAATTTGCCACAAGAAACAGATTTCACTGAAAAAAAATCTGAATCAGCTCTTGTTTCCATGTTTGGTCTTCATAGCAGGACATGCTGGATTTGACCTCCTCAGTGCTGAAGCCCAGACTTCTACTACCACATGCACCGTAGTGATCACCAGTTTAAGGATTACTTAGGTGATTTGCTCCACTGTTCTGGATGAAAGGACCCCTTAATTTAACAGCTGTGAAGCCATGGCTACACTTGTGGTTCTGCCAGTGTAATCTGCTGTTTTATATATATATAACTCTTCTTCCTCCCTGCTTTAGAAAATGATTGTTTTACTTCATAGTTTGTGTTTTATGCTATAAAGCAAACTAGGTTCCTCTATTGTCTTGTGGCCTCTCCTAATCTCCTCTCTCCCTCCATTCCTCTGTCATTAAAGTCTGAACTAAACTTTCTCAAATATGACACCCAAGTTTGAATTTAATTGTATAAAAGAGGTTTCATGCGTTCTTGGTACTCTGACTGTAACTGTTGGAATTTATGTTGGAAGTACTTCTAATACACACTAGTATCATGTTTGCCCTTCTTTCTGACTGCATCGCTTTGGCAGTTTATAGCTATTCTTTACTCAACTTCATACTGAGCTGTTACTCCTCACAAGTCATTTCCAACTGATCTTTTTGTTATGATCCACTATAGGGTCAAATTCTTCACAATCCAAGTACTAAGAATTTCCATTGGGAAAAAAATGATTTTTCTCAAAAAAATGTGGAGTCGTTTCATTGCAGTGTTCACGATAGCATGAGGTGCTAAGAAGTTTTAGCTTGGACTGACTTACAGTGCTCTGAAGAGTACTCTGTAGCTTTTCCATGCACAGAAAATGCTGAACAGTTGTGCCAATAAAAAGTCTACTGTATATCACATCATTAGTATTAGTATTACTAATTGCGAATCATTCATTTGGATCTTTTTACATCTGAGTCATCATGAAAAATACAAAGGATATTCTGAAAAACATCCAGTTTAAACTAACAATGAATTTAAGGAATTTCAGAAGACTCTTAAAGTTTAGCTCTCTAAATGTAAAAACTTAAAGTAAATTCACAAAAACATTTTTTTGCCCTTACCATTGACTCTTCATCCTATCCTATTCTTTCTGATAATTGACATGAGACTTGATAATAACTGCATAGAATTGCCTTGGGTATAAGTTTTGCAAAATTCTTAAATGTAATGCAGAGAAAATGTGGTGTATTACTTCTTCCACACCAAGGAACAACCTCTACAATTGTATTTTTAATACCATAGCACTGAGAAGTCACTTTGCAAAGGAGAATGACTGCAGTATTGGCCTGGTTTTCAGAACTGCCCTTTAATCTTACTTTAAACTAAAAATCCCATGCCAAAGAAAATGTCAGTACCCAGCATTATGCATATAAGAACGCTGCAAACATAGATGTATTTTGTAAACAGAAATTGAAATTTGTGTATTGAAACTCTTTGCATTTGTCTTGGAAATGAAAATTGCTCTTATTTTAAAGTACATCTGATATCTTCTGTTGTGGGTATATGTATCCCTATATATTTGCTTACCAAAATCCATCTGTACTCATCAGCTTCTGTCTCTCCACCAAATATAAAACGAAGATTATGAATCTTAAGCAGTAAAATGCTAACAGTTCTAGAAACATGCTTATGTGCAAGTTACATGGGCATCTGAATCTTAGTACTGGATGACATTTTTTCAGTGATAAAACTATAGAGTTGGAATGTCTTTAGAATTTCTTGCCACGGAACAGCATGGTGTGTTTGCCAGCCTCAAGTGTTCAAAAAAAAAAAAAAAAGAAAAAGAAAAAGTTCTAGTTCACAAAAAGCTGAAGACGTTGGTTTAAAAACAATGATATTTTAAATAAAAACACATGTTGCAGCCTGTTTATTTACCTAAAGGTGTTTGAACCTGCAGTGTTCCTTTTTCATGTTTTGCTCAATGGCCAGTTTGTGGAGTGTTATTTATTTAGGTATGTATTTTTTTAGTGAAAGATGAGATTTTGATGTAGTTGTTAGCTCCGTAAGAGAGGTGTTGAACTGTGAGAGCGGTCAAGATGGTGTGTAATTATCATTGACTTGAGAATATTTTAACCAATTTTGAGGGAGTTCTGTCATTTAGAGTAGATTTTTGAAAGTACAGTAACAACTGTCCCTGAAACTTGTGGTGCCAGAGTTAGAAAGACATGTAGGCAAATATACCCACTAAGTAGCACACTGACATTACTGTGAATGCAGGGCTACTAGAAATTATGCACTTAGTGGCTCAATATAATGCTGGGCTTTTTCTCTTAATAACAGTAAGGTTATAGTGCATATGGACAATTGACTTGGCATTTGAATAGATGACCTCAGCTACAAACACAGAGGTATTACTTACGGAGATTAGAAAGTATGCCCTTTAAGAAAGCAGTCTCTGAAACAAGCTGAGTAGTCCAACACAATCCAAAGTTATGAGCCTTGCTAACAGAAAAGCTAATCAACAGTACTGTTACAACAGCAGTGAAGGAATGCAAAAGAAAAATGTTGGAGTTTGTCACGTGGAGATGGATCCTAAATGCTGGATGATAGGTTTCCAAGAGGCTCACATGCACCAGGATAAATCCTGGGAATCTCCAGGAAATTATTCTTGCTGGTGGAAGCTGCCAGAAAGGGCTCTTTCTATCCCTGACTGTCACAGTACAGAGCATGAGCCATGTTAGCCCACTGATTTTAAGCATGTATTTGAAGTATTAATTTGGTGTATGAAGCCTTAAATTGTTTATATCCCTGCTATATGAGAAGTTCCTCCCATTTCTTAGCTTAGTTGAATTCGTGTTGATTTATGTCTGCTCATCTGACAGCTTTGTTTAGTTTCATCTTCCCACCCCCCTCTTACTGAAATTTGACAAAAAATTTGAAATGGAAAACAATTCTAAACCAAAACCCACTTTCTTTTAACTTCATTCTGACAACAGGGGATGGTTTGGCCAATTTGTGAATCAGGAGATTTCTTTAAAAAGAAGTTCTATCAATTTTGGTTTGAATGAATGGGTATTTTGACCAATATGGAACTGGGAATTTCCCAACTAGCTACTTCTGTGAGATTTGTGGTTTTATATCTAAAGCTACTGAACTGCAGTGTTAGTGTAAATGGAGGGAAACTGTAATAAGTGACCAATTATAACCAATTATGACTAATCAGTAACAGAGGGATTTTAGAACCAGACCCCTTGTAAGACAAGACTGACCAAGGAAAGAATGTGTTGTATTTTGTTGTATTGGTCAGTGATATGATAAAATGCATGCAAATCTCTGAGCATGTTTTATCAATATAAGGCCATAAAGACAGAGTCATAGTTTAGCTTTTTTTTTCTACAGCAGCATGGTTTGGTAGTTCCAAGATGCATTTCAAGTGATTCAGAGGCACATCAAGAAATGAGAACTGCCTTCCTGAATAATTATCATTCATTCTAGAAATGTTAGGTAAACTACAATCACTTAGATCTACTCTACTGTGTAAAACAGGACCATCTTAGATTTAAAACTTAATATTGTAGCAAGAGCTACTTAAAAATATCAGCAAAGTTAGTCTGCTCAAAGACAAGCTACTGCAAAGTACTAATAGTCCAGGATATTCAAATTATACTGGGTACTGGCACTTTGCCAATACAATAATTATGTCAGTTGCAACACAACCACACATATATTTTATGTGTTGTATATAGCCAATCAGACAGGTGGTTATATTAGTCTCACATGCAAAATACTTAAAAATAAAGAAGATTCACTGCCTGCATTTCTCTGAATCCTGCCTGAGGGACAGAACAAGGAGTGGCGCACAGGCAAGCCCTTTTCAGCTCTCACTCTCAAGCTCATTGACACTAATCAAGGAAGGGCACCAAGGAGATAGATGATGAAAGCTGTTCCCAGGCTCTTTCAAGCTGATCTGGTTCAGAAACCACTTCAAAGGATGTGGTCAGGTGCCTACCTCTTGGTTTTACATTTGTGGAGCTGCATGTGCGAGGACTCTCTCTCCTCCTTACCTTTTCCAAACACTCTCCTGGGCTGGCTGGTGCATGCTAGAACCTGGCTGCACAGCTTTTCACACGTGAATCCTTTACAAAAAAGACATAATTATACCATTTTTTTTTTCCTAGGTACCATCTTAAGAATATTCTAACCAGCATTACATATAGCATCCAAAATACAGAGCCAGCCAATCAGAGCAAATCATCTAAAACTTGCAGTACTAGTCTTTTAAAAGGGAATTCCCATCCATACAACTAATGGATGGGAACCTCAACCTTCTGATAGCTGTGTGAGCTATATCTGGTTCTTCTCCATAAACTTCCAGTTGTCTGCAGACTTCTCCTTATTCACATCTATCTTCCACACTTGGAATAAAAAGACAAGTATGAATCTGAATAAGTTAGCCTTCGAGACACGTGAGACAGGGTAAATTGTCTGCTGCGGCTTCACTCTGTCTGTGGGGTCGGTGTTGCACACACTCTCTGGATTTCCATAGTCTCTGAAAGACCTGGAGGCTTGAGGGTTGCTACTATTTCAAATTCAGCTGGAGCCTGATATAGCTCTGCAGTTAAATGCTAAGCATTCTTGTCAGTCTATGGGAAGGGTGGGCCTGAGAATATTGACAGAGATGAGAAAGGATAAACTGAGATTCATTTATAGACTTCTATTTTAATGAAAGGCCGTAAGGATTCTATATTTCACCTTGTTTACATTAGTTCATTTCTAGGACATGAAGAGCAAAAAGTAAGGCCTGAGAGCACAGCGTCATGCTCCACCTTCAGTTGCTGACAGTTTTGCCCGAGCAAGAACAGCATGGCATGGTGCACAGTAACAACAGATACTTCAGTGAGAGCTGGTCAGATTTCTGCATACACAGACGTTAACCAGATTTATAGACACAGAATGTTTAATTGTCACTTTGCTGCATGGTAACAGCTGATACTGCTCAGCCCTTCCCTATTCTTTTTGGAAATTTCCCTCGAGTGCACAGTGTCTAATGCAATGGCCAAATACGGCTTAACTGTGTCTAACTCTGGTGTGGGTTGGTGACAATAATATTCAGGATATAAATATCCTAATTCTGGCTTAACCTTGGGCCACCAGACTGCATGACAAATATGCAGAGGACCAAATATGTGCTTGGAGGACTATAACTCATAGCTGCCACAGTTGACAGGCATTCCCGTCTAGAAGGCCCCTAAGGATTCACACATAGCTAACACACTGCCCCCTGAAATCTTGCTGGCAAGGACTTACTCAGTTTTAGGACCACTGATCTTTCTCAGGACAGTTGCACATCCGTCTTTTTTTCCTACCAGTACTTGCCCTATTCATTGCATAGTACTTAAAAGTGTCAGTATTAATAGCCCCGTAAAATTCATCTATGATTTGTAGCAAAACAAAGCAGCTTTGCACAGGATTAATGACTTCAAAACTGTTAATCAATCTCATTAATAATTATCTGGAAAGTAACCCTGATATCACTGGTTGATTCCAGAAGGATTTTGCTTCTTAGTTAGGAAGCTAGATAGAACTATTGAAGAAATTACTCAACTCCATGAATATCTACGGTTTCATCTGAGAAGAAATATCAGAAGCACCCAGATACCTATGAGGGAGCCTAAAGTGTCAGAACAGGATTTAGAAAATGGATCACTTCTTTTACATTACCCATTTTAGGCCCACTAATAACTAACTCACTCTCAGTACATCTGCAGCTAACAAACTGTAGCAAGGAGGAATATCCTGGGAATGCTGGAGAGCAGGAACTGTTTTAGCTCTAGGAAAAGCAGCAGATGAGATGCACTGCATGAATATGGCCAACATATGCAAACCAACCACTACAAATCAGACTAAATATAAATGGTGCTTGAGAAATGGCACACATACAGACTCTTCACAAGTACTTCTCTAATTCTGGAAACCCCTCAAGGACTTGCACAAAAAACACACACTGAATGATTAGTAGGGAAAACTCATCTGTCAATGCATTTATTTGCAAACATCATGCTTCATTGTCTCTGTCCTATAAATCTACACATTACTTCATCCCACTAATATCATTATAAGGTTGTATGGTATTGACCAAGGTTAAATAGCACTCACTTTATTTCAATCTATAAACTGAAGCCAATCAACATGCCTTGATATCACTACTCCAAATTCTCAATAGGACTGAATAATAGAGAAGAGGTAAATCAAAGCTAACTGCTTTAGCTCCAGCCAGTCTGTCTCCACTCAAAGCATCCATTCAGCTGGGAAGCACATCAAAATTTATAGTGTAGACATTTACTGTGAAAGGCTTTAACACTATGAGGAATCCTATACTCGTGCCTTGAAAGCCAATAATATGACACAGAGACTATATTTGCACTGTCCTACAGGAGTGCTCAGTGGCTGACTACAACAGCAAACAAAAGCATTTATTAGCCTGTGAATCTCATTTCACCTGTGTACACTGACACTGGATTTGTTTTCCTTGAAGCCAAAAACAGCAAAAGATTAGGAAACAGCTCCACTTTTTTCTTGTACTTACAACTGAGAGCCCAGAATCACAGAATACTGATATAATTCTCCATCAAAAAGTTGGGCAACACAGCCCTGTTACAGCGTTGTAACTAAGTGACACAGAAGATAAAAATTCTTACACAAGGAATACAGAGCAAATCTATTTTCCTAGACAGTGAAACTGATTTTGTTTCAGGTTCATGAAAAGAACCAAGATTGCAAACATTTATATTGTTGACAACTTCATGCCTTAATTCTCAATATTACCAATGATGATATGAAGGAGATGAGCATCTGAATTACCCTCTTACTGTGAAATGATAATCGTCTTGTTTGGACAAACTCTCAGAGCTTTTAAGAGAGACCCTTGAGTGGGTCAGAGACAGAAGTATATCCTTGCTTTCTCTTTTGACCATGAGTTTAATTTTATTGCGTATTCCTCATGAGAAACATACATGGATAAAGCAATGCATAGGATATATATGTTCCACTGTCTTTCCCTTTATGTTTGGACAAGTGGAAATTGGATGAATTAGTCCCGCACCATTTTTATAGATTGGGGTCCAGTCAGATGTAGAAGGTAATTGCACAGCTGTTGGAGTAGGTGCCCTTTGCAACATCTGTATTTCTTACAATCTGTTTGGTAAATCCTGAATGTTAATAAAAGAGATTACTCTTTCCCTCATGAATGTAAAGGACATGAGATAGGCTGACCTCAAAAGGATCTTGATTTCATTGTTGACCTATGATTTAATTTTACTTTGAAAAAGAAGGATTTCTTTTAGACCTACAACCTTCAGACCACCGTTATAACATTCTTTACAGCCAGAGAGGATGAAAAGCCACTGCAGCTGTGATCTACATTTTGTACAGCAGTAAAATGCATTGCTGCTTGCAGAACATCAATTGCTTAAGATTGCAACCCAGAAGCAAAGGATCTTTGTTAGCACTCTCTTATATCACTGAGTAATAATTGTATCAGACATGTCAAGTCAGAAGTCCAGCCTACTGGAAGGATGCTCAAACTATAGGGACTTTCCCAGATCCTCAGTGGACATACAAACAGAACAACAATCTTGCATTAATGTAGCAGGAGCCTTCATGCATTCACGAGTAATCAGCTCACAGCATGTTATGACATGGAGTGTATGATTTCACCACAGAGAACTATGATAGTTCTCAAAGGTTTCTGCTATCCTAGCCAAAATAGGATAATGTGACTGATTATATGATGTATTTAGGGGAGGCGCTTCCAGCTGTATTTATGTTTACTTAGCATTTCACTTGTTTTGTTTTTTTATTTAAAGGTTCAGTATTTAGATCTCTAAGACTCTTCTGTGTTTTGTTGGGTTTTTTTAATAAGTAATTTGGTAATAATATTTACCCATTTCCTCTTCCCATCCAGAAAAGCTCAGTGGTTCAATCTCCCCTTACCCCAAACCTCTAGGTTTGCTTAATCAAAGCTACGAAAGGAAGTTGTGCTTAGAACTTAAAAAATGTACTGGCTCGTAATGGATAGGAGGTTTAAGTTTGATAAACCATCACAGCATCCTTTCAAAAGCAACTCCTCTTCCTGGCCTACATTCACCCTGAATAACTCACCTTTTCCCCATTCTGGTGCCTTTGTCTTTTCTCGTGTTTGCTAATTGCTTGCCAGTGGCTATGCATTCACTTTTCAGGAAGAAGGTTTTTAATCTGACATGACTAATGCATATTAAGAAAAAAACAACGTGAAAAGCGGAAACAAAATACCATAAAGCAAGCTATGTGAAGTCGAGCAGGACCTGTATTGCTAACCCTGACAAGTTTATCTTCTGATACAACTCCATTTTGTTGCTAAAGCAAGCGAGTGGGGGAGCGTACGCCATTCTGTTATAAAACTGCTAGAGCTGATGAAAGTAAGAATTTCCTTTCCATTAGGTATTGCAAAATTGGAAGAGAAAGATATTCCATGTTGTTCCAAAATGTCTTCAGAAATTTCAAAGCTTTTTTGGAAAGGGGAAATTCCCACCACATTTTATTTTGAAATCATGGCAAGCATTTCATTTCAGATATTTCAAATCAAACTTCTACGAACAACAGAAGCAACCATAGCTCTTAGGTGCCACTTAGCTGCACTTAGCAAATCTGAAAACCCCTGCACTGATGATCTCTAGGGCAGCACACAGGATGGGATCTTCCAGGGGCGCCAATCTATTAAAACTTAGGTCACGAACCTGAGGCTGCATTATAGGTGGGCCAAGCATACAGTTGAGCAAACTGACAAACTTCTGATAGACATCTGTCTGGTAGGCAACTTTTGCAGCTCGCCTTGTAGGAAAAGTTCCCAGTCTGTCGCCAGATTCTCAGATCAGTATTTTCCTGTGAGCTGATTTCATGCTATTTATTTCACATTTTTTAATAGAAAAAGAAGATAAATTTGGAAATTTCTGTGCAGTTCTAGTAAAATTGGTTACATAAAATCAGACATTATTCCCTTTTCTTTTTATCTCACATTCCCTTGATTTTTTGGAGGGTGAATTAATTTTCATTGTAGACAGCCTATTAGATCCTGCTACCTCTCACACACCTTAGCTCACAGCTCCTATTTGAACCTGAGTTCCGAGCTGGGTCCTTCATATCGCATCCGTTTGCTTGGTCTTTACCAACCAATGCTCTTTCCGTCACTAACCTTCCAAACTAATTCTGCCACTTCTTGAAAGTACTAACCTCCCTTCCTGCTGTGAAGAAGTTTTTATATTCTCGGAAAGGAACATTTACCTCACAGTAGTATGTTAGAGCAGCTAGTTTTATGTACGTCTTGTTCAAGCAATGCTAAAAAATAGTCAGAGATACCTAATTAGGGAAGACATAGCTCTCAGCTGACTACTGTGCACTGCGCTATGTAGGACCATGCTCTGAACTGACTAGCATTACTAAAAAGGCTGAGGCCCTCTTGGAGTCCTGATAAACTATTTCTGGTTATCAACAAGTTGTCAATGACTGACAATGGTATGTGCTATCTTCCCACATCAATGTGGCTCTCCTAGTAATCCTCACCTTAGGTCAGCAATCTCACCACATTTGAGTCAAATTTCCCAACATGCCTCATACTGAATACATGTGAAACACCAAACACAGATTGCTGTCAGATACAGAGTTTTTCATGTGGCACATATTTTGAGCTGAAAATGTTACTTATTCTTGTTGAAACTCCTTCCTACTCTGAAATATATTTAAGGCCAGATGTGCACACCTCCTATCATTTGTCATGGATGACCTCTGAAAGGCAGTAAGATTTGCTCTAACATGTGCTTCCTCAGAGGGTGCACCACATACACCACTTCTGTTTTCTGAAAATATTAACTGGAGATATTTTGACGACTATGTGTTATTCTACAGATTGTACTTTCACTCAAGAAATGTGTCAGCCTTCACGCTCTGTGAAGGAAGCTGGCTGGCCATATGTATTCATAACATGTACACATCAGAGCTCAAACACCTGCAACTCAGATACTTAAGGTTTTTGGATAATCCCTTAACGAATCTGATTCCATAGGGTAAAGCTGAGCTACATTTAGTCTAAACTCCATATGCTGTCTGACAATACTACTTCAAGAGAAACTCTTCTCACATGTCTTAGATCAACATCCGAGAAGCAGCTCCACAGGAATCCGTAAGATCAGAAGAAAAATTTGGTGTCACCTTGAGAGCTGTCAGGCACAAATGATGACCAAAGTAGATACAGCTCTCTCCCAGCACATTATGTTTACCGTATGTGATATAGGAAGTACATTATAAAATTCCACAACAATGTCTAGTGCAGCACAAGGAACAGGAACCCTTCCCACCAATATATTATTACAGCTCATTAACTAATTTCTCAGCTGCTTTTGCAACCCTTGCATGTTCTTACTCTGTGAACAATCAAACTCTTGCCTTTAAGAGGACAGATATTAATTAAAAGTGAATCTACAGTTCATTTGCTGAAAGGATTTGCTGTTGGTGCTGGGTTTAATGCTGTTATCTCATAACACGATTTCAAATACGGCATAGGGTTGATGAGTTAACTACATGTGGCAAGATCTATTGCAAGGGCGTGACCAGGGTGAAAGGTCTTAGGGCTAGGACTGGAGAGGCAAAGGTCAATTTGCAAAGGTCACAGTCACCTGTGGCTTATTAGCCTCCTAGAAAGCAGCCTGCAGCAGCAGAGAAGGAGAGAAAGGGGAAGGCAGCTCGTAGTGAAATTCAAAGGGTAGGGTTTGATCTTACATTGTAATGAAGGGTTTCTACAGGTTTTTTTGTTTCATATGATTCCAAGATGCAAAATATGTTTAAAAAGCGTTCTTATCTTGCTGTGGCTTTCTAAGAACTCAGTGGCAAAGAACACAGAGAACTGTTCATCCATACAGACAGGAAAATATATGGGATGTTACAGGTTTTGGATCATTACTCTGCAATTTTACTCTTTCCAAATTGGATGGAAAAGAACACAAAGATATTTATAGTTATGATTGAACAGATAGGGGAGGTAGTGTATGGCAATTGTATATTCAAGACTAGTTTGTCACAGAGGAGATTCTGTGGCTCTTCAAAGAAGCAGACTGTTTATTTTCCCCAAAGACCGAAGGTACTCGTGGACTCTAACTAGACTTGGCATGTAGGCTGAGTTCTGGGGGTGATTTCTTAAGAGGAGAATGGATGAAAACGCTTTCTAAGAAGAGCAGATGAAGGAACCTGCATTCTTCCTGAACCATAAGTAAGGCAAATAAAGATTAGAGACTGTAATTCCCTGAAAGAATTTGATTAATTAGCAGCAACTTTCTTTTAGCTAGTGTGTAGCACAGGTCTGTAGCAAGTCACATCATGCTATCATTGCAAGCAGGAGCCTGATAAACTCCTTAGCATGATGGTTGTATTACATCCAGCATCTTGGAAGCCTGCTTCAGCTAGCTTTGTATCCAGCTGGAGGAAAGGCATGTCATTCTTGTCATTCAACCACATCATGCCACCAAGTAAATTACAAGGGAACACTTACTTTGATAAAAGCCAGAGGCTGGCATCTACCAGGAGCACAGCATAACTCCTGCCTGAGGTATGTTCTAAGAACCAGAAGAGGGAAGGGAAGGAAAGGATTTGTCCCCATCAAAGTCTGTGTCTTGCCTTGACATGGGATTAAAACAGGGCTGAGAGGCATGAATGAGAAATTGTTCCCAACTGTGTCAGTATAGATGCAGTTGTAGAAAATCTCTGCAACTATTCCTGTAAAATGTATTACAGTATTGTTGGGACTATGATTTTATTGCAGTTCTGCATAGAATAATTACAGCAGAACTAGTGCGCAAACTCCTTATGAAGGACAAAATGTCTTACATATACAGCCTGTACCCAGCTCCACAAATACAGGTCCTTCTTACTCACTCCCTTTGGAACCTAGGCTGTTCTTCTGGCTTTAAATTTACTGTCACTAAACAAAGACTTCAGCAAAAGCTTCAGTGGTCACCTGAAGTCCTCAGCAAGTGCTTCTGCAGACACATGAAACAAGATCAGAGCCTATCTACACAGCAAGCTGGGGGATGTAGATGAAAGATGAAAAGTAAGAACAAAAAGTTTTTATTATCTTTCTGGAAGACTAGGAAGGACCATGAATTGCCTGAGGCCCAGCTGCCAGCTCTCAGCCTATGGCAGAGACAATACAGGTGTCTGTCTGCATACTGTGATCCTGGACAGAAGGGTAGTAGAGAAAGACTCGTACAATTTACATGAAACCAAAAATGAAAGACAAATTTTAGTCAGGTGAGAAAACCTGATCTCTGTGTCTGACTTCAAAGACATTAAGGGCTTCTTATGTAAAGATCAGATTGTTTGGGGAACTAATTACTCCATCTTATCGGACACACTGAGAGAAATATATACAATCCTATAGGAAGCTTTCAAGGAACAAGGACAGCTGAGGAAAAGGATCAAGGAATAACTCTTAGTGGTGTGGAACAAGAGCAAAGGTAAGCAGGGGAAAAGGATGATCCAGAGGGCAGGTGGATGGCAGGGGAAGCAGCAGGAAATGCAGAAAGCAGTATGGAGCTGTATGAGGGGGTTCACCATGTTTGGGGGAAAAAAATCACCTTGCCCTATGGCACAGCTACCAAAGGAGCAAAAAAGCAGCAGCATCTGCAGGGTCTGTCTGCCATTAACTGCCATATTTGTGATTATAATACCTGATCAACAACTCATTTGATTGCAGCTGGATTGGGAAACCAGCTGCCGTTGCTGCCAGCTGAGATAAGCAGTAGTATTTGCGTGGAAACATGTGGCTGAGTACTAGTGAGGTGTGTTCTGAGGCCAGTGGGCAACTGCTGGCTGTTGATAGGAAACCCGCAAAACAAGAAGTGTTGCTGCTCAGATATCATCATAGCTGGCACACAGGGAGTTCCCTTCTGTGCTGGGCAGCAGTGCAGTGTGAACCATGATCACAGCAAAACATCAAAACATCTTGGGGAGGAGGGTATTGCTCTACGCTCTGTGCAGTATGGTCTCAAACAGCAAACCGAAGTTTAGGAGGAATGATTAAATCTAGAATTGCCTTAGCTTTGGGGGATACACCTGAGGCCAGCTGGAGTTCCAGCTTTCTGTAGAGGTTTTCATCCTACATGTCCAAGTACCTGATGAAGGAACTTGGTGTAATTCATATACCTGAATTACATGGAGACTGATTCCTAGGTTTTTAAGTCCCATCTCAAGTTGTCCGCTTAACTATACTGCAAGTAATTAGCATTATCAGCTCAATAGCAGTAAGGAAAATTCCAGGTAAAGTAAGGTGCTGAACTAAACAAATCACTGACCCGATCATGGAAGACGGTTGCTAGTTCAGGACAAAAGTACTGACTGTGCAATATCAAATGGGTTTTGCACTCTGCTTTGCACGTACTGCTGGGTATGCTGCCAGCTTGGAAAGCCTTACCCCACAGCAGGCTTCTGCTCAACTACATGGATCTGTCACTTGGGTCACTGAAGCAACTGATAGCCATACTAGGTTAGCATTCATCCACATACAGGATGACAAGGGGTAATGATGCGTATTCTACCAGTGTTTAACACAAGTGCCTGCTGATGACAGACAAATAGCAATATACAGTTTTTTGGCGGGCTGGGGAGAAGGAGAAGGGAAGAGGAAAGGGTAGTTCATGATTTAGCTGAAAGTTCAGGATTAGGGCATGGTTTTTACTTCCTGAATTGTGTGCCGAGTTGTGTACTGGAATCAACATTATGCAATACAGAACAGATTGGAGAACTTGGGTCATTCTTCAAAGCAAGGAACTTTATTGTACTTGCAATTAACTGCTGGCACAATCACTCCATTTTGACAGCGAAGTCCCTTACTGTGGACTGTATAAAAGGAAAGTATTAGAAAATATGTAAGTCTTCTTGCATTAACAGGAGATGACTGAGGGAGAGAGAAATTTTTAGGAATGTTAATAATTTATGTGTAACATGAAGTGAAGAAGAACACTTTGTATTCCATCCGTTCCTGCCTGAACAGTTCTCACATTGTCATCCTGCTCCCTGCTAAAATGAGTGCTAAGCATTTCTAATGGCTAATAAACTTCATTGCATTGCTTAGAGCATTTTCAAAATCCAGTTTTTACTTACATCAAGAAGTAATGTTGTATGGCTTTTCCAGAAAAAATCCCAATGGTTTTCACCAAGAGAACACCCCAAATCCTATTTAACTACTGCTACTACAAAGAAAACAAAGCTAAGGAATGCATGTGCTGATGAATTGTATTAATAAGTCACCAAGAAATTATAATGCTATGACTGGCTGATGTGATGCATCATTTATGCTGCTTCTGCAATTCTGCATTAAGAACTACATAGAGCAGACAAGGAATGGTGAGAAGCTGACAGTACTGGGTTACTAACGGTTTATTAACTTCTTCAACAGAACTAAAAATGAGTTAATTATTTGGAAGTAGGACTAGAAAGAGCTGTGTTGGCTTAGAAGTATGATAAGCAAAATGTATTTTGTTGCTGGCCTTATTTTATAATTTAAGATCAATTTAAAATGCCATAGCATGAAAAACAAAGCATTTGAAAGTTTCAAGTATACTTTCTATCAGCTACTTTTGAAAGTTTCTTGAAGAGAAGTTGGGTAAATCCTATTTGCCAAAATATCTTTTTAATAAGAGATAGTGAGAAAAGCAGGTGAAAGTAATATGAATAGGAAACTTTAAACTAGGTCTTCTTTGGTCAATACACCTTTGTGCTTTGAAAACTTAAGACCCTCTTCTTTCTAGGCAATGAGCAACCTTGGTTGACAGTTCTAGTGGAAGATCTAAAAGTGTTTCAAAGTACTTTGGCTCTGAGTATTAAAAAGAATAAAAATACTCACTTCAGCTCAAGCCACTTACAGTTACAGCACAAAACTCCCCACACGTGTAGAAAGGCTAATGTCTGCACTGGGCTAAAGGTGGTATTTAAAAGGAAACTAGCTAAGGGCCTTATATCTGGACATTAAAGGTATTTTGATGCTTAACTAGCATCGCCTCTGTCCAGGGACAAAGAAGGTGATGTGGATTTGCCCTGTGTCAACAAAGTAATTCGTAAGTCATGCTGCTAGACAGATTCAATTACCTCCATGCAAGTTACAAAGGGTGTCTGGTTTGATTTCGATCAGGGGAAGGATGTTAAAATACTAAAGTCAGCTGTACTAAGGATGGAAGCTTAAATAACCTACTTGGCATAGGCTTTGGGCCTTACATATGAGGAGTTTGCTGCAACTCCCAGTTTAGATGACTTAGGCCCAGATATCCTAAGCTGTAAGTACTTCACAATGATAGAGGTGATGGTAATTTATTTAAGTATCTGCAATCTGGGATTTCTGTCAAGACATATAGCCAGATTCATCCACTTAGCCATGTAGGTGCTGTGGATTCAATCCCCAAAGAGTTATTCATGGAGACTCAGTTTGATGTAGCTGTTCTTTAATCACCTGTGGACAGGCAGGAAGATCAAGCTAATTTTGGACATTACCTCAGAACTGACTAAGCTAGGGACTCAAGCCATTCATTGTTACTCGTTCAGTTGGGAAAGTTAAATACGACACAAAGCTGCTAGATGGTGTCTAGTCGTACTCTCTCCACAGCAATGGGATAATTGCCAATGACTTCAGTGGGTGGGACTGGACCCTGAATCTCCATTCTCCAGCTCCAATTTCTGCAGTTGCATTTATGAGCTCTACCTACAAATGAACAAATCGGGTTCTCATTGACAATTCTTTTTTCCAAATAATGGAGATTATATACTTTCTATCCAACATTCTGATTAATTAGCTAAAGGGATGATAAATGTATTGCACCTTGCAGATAATGGGAGTTGTCTTACCTTTACAAACAGGGTTTCAGGCACTGGAAGCACCCAGAACTACAAAGAGATATTTGTTGCAGAACAGCTTAACCATTCTAGAAGCAATTGCTTCTAATAGTTGATGCTACACAGGGCAACTACACTGCTACAAAAATCATTGCAGTTGGGAGGCCCAGTGCTTGGTATTGTTGAGGGAACTTCTTGCCTTCTGCATCAATTTGCTATTGTGCTAGTGATACCAGTAATAGCTCAGTGATGGAAGACCTTTTAAAAGTCTAGACACATTGACTTTCAAAAGTTACTCCAGCTAAGGTAGAAATCAATTTATGAAATTAAGTGAAAGAAGTTGTGCTTTTGGAGCTTGCTATTCAGTGATGCAAACACTTCCAGGTTGTCTGATCCAGAAAAAAGGAGACATGTTAAAAAAGGAGGCCACATTTGTGCCTTCTGGCTTTTAGGGTACATAAGACAAAAATAATTACTAGTACAATGGCTGTTGCAGAAGATGTGAAAATTCCTCACTGATTTATGTTCAGCCAAAACATGCCAATTCAACAAAAGCAAAATACTTCATTTGGAGTTCATTGTGTTTCTGCAGTTTTCTACTATAACAACCGGATTTTGAAGTAAGCATCCTATTTTCTATTTAGGAAAAAAAATCCAAATTATAATGAAGTATTGTGATAACACTGAAATTAACAAAGTGATAAAAGCAACACTTTGGGGTTTAAGAATTCACTCCACAATAAATTTTTTGTGTTTTGTCTTATTTCTACAGTCTGATTCCCACCCCTCTTGATGAGCTGTGCTTCTGGCCTCTGGCCATCATATTTTTATTGGGGATGTTTCCAAACTCAATTAGAGACTCAGCACATAAAAAGCCATCTTCTAGTTGGTTGGTTAGTACATCTTGTCTTGTCATATGATTCTTTAGTGGATAAACTTACAGTTGCCCTGTTGCAGAAAGGAACAAGCAATAGTTCACTTTGCTTTGAAATTCTAATTCTACATTAATTTTATTTTTTAGTGCCAGTAAAGCATAGACATTTTTCAAACAAACTTTTTAAATAGGAGCAGCCTTTTTTATGAGTAGTATTTATAGCATCTATTTAAACCTATCGAAGCCCCATTCTTCCACCTGACAAGCTCAATGGATTCACACATTCTACGTGTCCTGAAAGCTGAACGTATTTTGTGGCAGCCTTCTGCTACAGACTGAAAATGGAAACTCCTGGTGATGGGATCAAAGCCAGAGGAAAAAAATCTAAACAGTGAAGTATCACTTAAGATACAGTAGCAAATCTGAGGCAGAAATACAGTCAGCAGTAGACTGAGCTGTACAGTGCTCTGCAGTGGGAGCTGAGATTTGGTGAGACATAAGGAAGGCCCTATGTTCTTTGAAGGTGTGATAAGGCACATTGAACAATTCAGATTAGAGCAAACATCTGCTTCTAATGTAAATCCACCCCTCTGTGCAGAAAGCCTGAGTGAACAGGCATGGGATTTACATCTTCCTGTACACCCTGAAACCTGCCTGGCATGCAACCTACGCAGTGGAGCACGTGTACATCCCACATCCAGCAGCTTCATTCTGCCTTACCTATGCCCTGTGACAGGATCACAAAGACCTGATATAGCAGAATCTATGATCATGTTTAGAAAATCAAATTGAGTAGACTGGTCATTTGACATTTCTGACATGAAAAAGCTGACTTAAAACAAACAGACAAAAAAACCCCAAACAAAAACCCCAGCCTTGGCACAAATTTGAGACAAAAAACTTGTCGTCTATCAGAAAAAGAGAGGCTTTCTCTTTGTCCAACCTATAGTGTATTAAAAAAATCTGGTTATCACTCTGATAATTATATCTGCAGTTTCATCTATTTTTTTCCATTTCCAAAGCCATAAACTGGCTTATATGGCTGAAATAGCTGTGGGAGAGCAATTAGCAAATGAGGAATATAGGAGTTCCTAAATGACAGTTTCTGTTCCACTGTCGAAAGCTCCGCATAGATTTTAGTGAAGATGTTTGATTGAGATTGGATATGTGAATTTCCTTCAGTTCTCTTTTACTAAAATACTTCTAAAACTGCACATAGGGCAGTGAAAGTAACATATGACTTTTCCCCCAAAGAAGCTCATAAAACAATTTGGGAAAAGTTGCAGTCTACTGTAGGAATTTTCTCACCTATGTGGCTCCAGGAGCATCTACCAATGGGATTCCAAATGGTGTTTGCTAAAATGCAGAGCAATGCATGCTGTGAATAGAGAAAGTTTTACACTAGTGGCTTATTCCTGTAAACTACTGGGTGGATCAACTGTTTAAAGAAGTCAAAAAGCGATGGTAAGTGGTATATATCTGTGCCTGCCTACAGTTAGTGTTTGCAAATATCCTTCTAAGTATTTCAGATGAGAGTATTTTATTTATAAACCACACATACTCTGGAATTTTATTAGTGTGCATTCCACTCCCAGGAACAAGTTCCAAAGCGGTCCAGGAGTACAGAAAAGCATAAAGAAGACTGCTGGTTTGGGACTGACTATAGAGGCTATAAAGTCATGCCAGGTAATGAAGGGTGATATCCTTTGAAAGAGGAAAGAGTGTGAAGTACAGGAGAGAGCTGTTCACTTTGCAATTAGAGGCATAATGCAGCAAAACATGTATGAGAGAAGGGTGAAGGCCTATGCAATCGTTAGAACTAGGGTTTGAATACAAGAGATACAAGTCGCAGAAGTCAGGTGGTAAAAATAAATGCTAAAAATTTAGGAAATGGCATCTGCGGTCACTCTTAGTATGGAGTGAGACTGATCCCAGTAAGAACCTAAACATTCTGGCTGTTGCCTTTCTCACGTCCATGCCGAAATCCATCTAACAATTCAAGGACAAAACATATTGGAAATATAAAAGAAAAAAGTAATTATCTACCATCTCTCCTCTGCCACATTTCCATGCCTGACTTTCTCTCTGAGCAATTGTAAAATTTCCGTACCTGCATTTACTTCTCTGTACACAGTCCAAGGAATGGAATGGTAGAATTCCTTACCCAACAAAGAAAAAATAACTGCTGCTCATTTTGCTCAGATCAAACTTTCAGGCTACAGCATTATTTTCTTTTTCATATTTGAAGAGCGGTGACAAAGATGTTGTAACTGCTGTTTGAAATAACAATCTATAGACCCATACCTACCTTTCTTCAGGACCTATGTCATATTTATCTCAGATTGTCATTCTTCCATACCTTACCACAGATGTTTCACTCCTAAACTGTCCTGAAGCCATTAACAGCCACCTGTGAGTCAAAGAACTTGAATTCAAGAAATCTAGACGGTAACTATTGATCTAGGATACCTGCCATTTCAAGAGCCGTCTACAAGAAACGTGGCACTCAGCAGTATGTGGAGAGGCTAGGCACATTGAAATGCCACTGAGATTTCAGTGTTCCTATAGCTGCTATATGGAGCAACAGCACTGGAAAGAGGAGGAGTAGCCTTTGCTCTCTAAGAGCATGTCTGCCTGCAGAATGCTGCCTGGTTTGTGTCTACCACATGTATTAAGCATCCAGTAAATTTGGCAGGATTGACAATAACTTATCTTGGCATTTGGCGACTTCCAAGATGAGATCACATTAGTTTGTTGTCCCTTCTGAATAGCTGTCAGTACTTGGATACAGTTCTATCTTTTGTAGATACTTTGCAAGAGGATGCCTATATTCCATAAGAGAA
This sequence comes from Haliaeetus leucocephalus, assembly GCF_000737465.1. Lineage (NCBI taxonomy): Eukaryota > Metazoa > Chordata > Aves > Accipitriformes > Accipitridae > Haliaeetus > Haliaeetus leucocephalus. The sequence continues at coordinate 656,376 of NW_010973158.1, read as the reverse complement.
AGGTAGACTAAACAAACTGAAATGAGTCTCTTATCTTGGAAATGATATGCCCAGCACAGAATTCAGATCTGCTGCACAGTTCCATGTTACTGTATGAACTGATCTTGAATTTACTTAGCTGCAAATATGTCAAATATCAATTCTTCAATCACCTATCACTGGCAATGGAGAGCAAAAGAGACCTGAACTAAGATTTGCACTGGAGAAAGAAGAAACTGTATCTCCACATCAAGGAATGAATTTGTTGGCAATAGAGTGATATTGATCCAAGCAGAGACCATTTTCTTTCCAACTGCATTTTACTTTCTGACTAGTGAATTTCTGAACCCAAAATAGATAGGACTTTAATTTTAATTAATTGTAATTTTGCTTTTCCATTATTCAAAGTAAACTGTATGATCACTGGAAAGTTGCCTGCAACAATACAATCAATGAAAATGAGATAAGAAAGGGATCTCAAGAGATTATCTAGTCCAATACTTTGGTTCGAAGTAGGAGAAACATGCTTTCATTTTTCATGTCAGATGTTTGTCTTCCGTGTTCAGTAAAATACATGCTAGGATAAGACTTTTGGGAGAATGGTAGAAAGAAATGCTCTTCTCAGATGCTGTCTACAAACTGAATTACGAGATGCACTCCACTACAAATTCCACTCTTTGGAGATGACTATGTAGTGAAACATGAAGGTCATGTCTTAACGTTAACTGTCCCTCAGTACTTCTTTGGTCCGTTTGTTTCCCACTCAAAATTATTCATTACTAAAGATGAGGCTCAGTTTCTCCACTTCTTTGTGCTTTTCTGAGCAAAGATTATGTGTTATTTACTATACAGATGGCTACAGAAATTGAAAAACAGAAAAAGCAGGCCTTGAAGATTTAAGTTCAAAGGGGAAGAAGAAAGTCCCAAGGCCTTTTTTTCTGAATCTATTTGTGGGGAGAAGGACAGGAAGGAAATGTTCATTTTATTCATTTAATCCCTTTCATTCAGAAGACAAACAGCTGTGTTAGCTATTGCTATATCCAGCTTGATAGCAGCACACTTCATTGGTTGGCATGTTACTACCTCTAGGAAAACTTTACTCACTGTCTACTATTTTGGGTCTTCTGGTCCTTCTCCCTCGGCTTCGGAAGTAGATTTCCTTCAGTGTCTTCCACACCCTACACTGTTTAAGCCCTACAATTTCATCAATACAAAAAAAAAAATAATGCATTAAGCCTTCTGAAACTCGTTTCTCTGGCATTGTCTTTTTTAAGTTAGACACACACGAAGATCTAAAAACAACTGTGTTGCCTTTAATCAGAAAGCTAATACTCATCTGAGTTGTGCTCCCACAAAATCCAAACAAAAGTTGCACTCAATTATTCTTCTTCATGGGTGATTATGTATGTTCTTAATTGTTTATACATTTGAAGCCCAACAAACATGTTTATGGCTCACTAGCCAAAATGCAGTACTATAACAGTCAGATAGCTCACCTCTTACTTAAGGTTTATCTCTAATTAGAAAACCAAGTGTGTCATGATAAGCGCCCCCTTGTCATATGACCGGACTGGCAGAGAACTTGCTAAGCAGTCTGGTTTTTGGAAATACAATACTTGCCATGAACTTTATTTCACCTGTGTTAACATTATTGGTGTCAAATAGCTGGCAAATGAACCAATAAGGCACAATTAACTGACTACCTTAAAAAATACCAAGAATATTGAAGCAAGGCTAACAATAAATATCTATAAAAATTCAAATTGTATGTATGTTCTGCCTCCCTTTTCTCATCAAATTCAGAAAGAAGGCATGGAAAGAGCTGTGTTTAGACAGAGAAAAGGTTTGTGACATTTTCCTTTGAAATATAAATACTAAGTAAAATCAGTCAGGCAAAAGGGAATTTATTGCATGTTACGCATTTAAAGAGATACTATCTGAAGAACTGCTGCTACTCCCAGTAAGTAAGAGTGAAACCTCACTACTTCTCTACTACTCAGTGAAGCAGTGATAAAACTCAGTGTGGTATCATCTGATGCATGTCCAGCTAACACATTTGTAGTTGTACATCTATTTATAGCAGCCTATTAGCAGTTTAACACTATTCCAAATTACTATGAGTCTCAATGAAGCTATTTATTTTCAGTCTACGACTGAATAATTGGTATAGAAGTCAATGGAACCAGCTTAGACTTGCTGAGTGCCTCTACCCCACATTTCTTAGTCTTAGCTATTCTGGTAAGAGATCTATTCTCACAAGTAAGTAGACTGAAAAAAAACCCCTTATATCACACAGTGACTATACTTAATCAGAAGCACAAATAAGGTAACTTCCCAGCCAAAGATGCATCATTAATGACATAATGACGAATAAAGACAAGGATATCACAAAATGTTTTTAAATGATCCAGTGTCCTAATATGGACCCAGCATATTTTCCTCCTGCCAATTTTTGTGCAAAGGTAAGTGGGTAATTATTGACAGCCCATGCCAATATTAATTTTAAAAACTGTCTTAATTTCTGCAATGCAGGGCCTCACCAAATGGTACCAGATCTTTGGAAAACAGGATAATAAGAGCATACAAAGATGATGAAAAAATTCTCTTCACAAAAACGAGTAACTGTTTACCTCAGTAGCTCCATGTTGCTGGGAGTAGATAAACCCAAAGACCACCTTTTTAAACGGATTTGTAGCTTGCCTTTCTTTGAAAAAATGTAATTCACACCTTATCTGTCCATCTGTATGATAATGCCCAAAGCTGATCTGTGCTTGATGTGCAAATGCTAGGTCTATCATTTGCATGCACAAGTGATATGCAGGGACCCATTTGCACTTACATATGTAGAAGATGACATTTGAAAAACTGGCTCCTAGAATCATTCCTTCTGTGAATGTTATGCAGCCATCTGTACAAAAGTAGCAACCAAATACTTTGCCATCAGCAGAGTGTTAGCCTTTCAGATATGACTGGTTGAGAGGGGTTTTTTGTCCAAACTTCATTTCGACAGAAAACCGTTTTTTCAACTAATACAATTTTTCAACATAATGTTAAATATGCTGTTGGTTTTCAGCTGAATCCTTCTTCTTCTCACCATTGCCAAATTTGATTGATCTGATAGATGCTAAGCATGTTCATGCCTTGGGACTTCAGTTTTCTCTCTGGTACTATGATCAGGGATTCTTGTGACACATCCTAGCAGCTCAGTGAGAGAACTGTGATCTCTTGGGGCACTGTAACTTATGAAAAGAAACATTACCTCAGATAACACCGCAGCATTTGGGGAGAAAAAAATCAAGGTTCTTTTTCTTACCCCACTTCCGAAAGCATTAAAAAAATCCATCAAGGAAAGAATTTTCTCTCCAGTCTATTCCAGTGAATCTGAAAATCCAAACTTGCCACATAAAGGTGCATCATTCTTCCAGGTGGGAACTGTTCCAGGGCAAAGGTCTTTTTCAGAGAAAATTATTGTGACAAATTGTCAAAAACATTTCTTTGCATTAAGATCAATGTAAAATCAGCTGCTCAAACCAGGTACAAACTGGTCAGCGCTCTGTTTGCAATGAAGTATGTTGCCACTTGATCAATGGAATGGATGGACAAGGTATGCAATGACAGAGGCATGAAGGGCAGGATCTCAGGTGATAAGAACCACATATGGAATCCATGGGTCATGCACTATGCAAAATGCTCAGTATCCTAAATGTATCAGGGGCTACCCTGTTGAGACTGCAGTACGCCCAGTTACAGATATTAAATGTGCATGCTGCATGTTAGATTACATCTGAATCAAATAACCTAAACACAGGTGATAGCCAATGGGAGAACCCATCAAAGAGTCATGAAAACAAGAGTGTGGCAATTTTCCAAAACTGCTGAAATAGCACACATGCCAGGACAGGTGTTCCTCTGCACACTGTGCCAGAAAAGTTAATTAGAAAAGTGGAAGAGTGACTTTTATTTGTCGTATTAATCTGTGTAAATACTCATTCCATGTTATTCTTCCTCAGTATTTTATATGAGACTGAGATCATGTGTGCACATGTATACACAGATCAGAGACACGGATGGGATTTTTTCCAGTAAAGCGTAATCAGTTTTCTATTGTTTCAATCTTCTGCTGGGGGGGGGAAAAGCGCCTTTTACACTTTATCTATATATTTAGGACAAATTTTGCTCTCAGTTACATAAATACTGCTATTTGTTGAGCCAAACAGAATTTTATCCATGAAAGGAAAAAAAGTTACTCTTCCTAAGGGAATGTTGCTGCAAGCCAACACCTTTCAGAAAGAAATGTTGCATTAGACTTTACTTGCAAAACCTCTCTGGAAAGCCAAGGTGCCCAAAAATCTCTGTGCTCCCTTTAGGAGGAGATATTTAAAATTTGCCATTTTTTCTCCGCCCTTTCCTTCACATCTTGCATTTTTGTTTACAAGAACACTGAATGCAGGAATGAAGCAATCTTATCCCACTTTGGTAATGCTTTATTCTCCCATTCTACTTTCATCTCATTTTATGCACACATTCTGATATGGTGAATTATAGCACAGGATGCAAGACAATGACAAAGCAGGATCTAGAAGCCAGTGGACTTGGGATTTTTCTTCTATGTGTGTTTGAAAAACACATTTTGGTGCCCAGTCCTCAACTAGCAGCTGAAACCAGTTAGCAGTGCTTTGGTTTCGTTACCAGAAACCTTTCTAAGTCAGATTTTAGTGAAAAAGGACATCAGGTAGGTGACAGATTTTATGAAGTATATGTTTAAAATCATTCCCCTCTCCCCTCCAGGCTGACAACCATTTCCATAGAAACAGAGGTGGAAATGGACCATTAGCATCCATGACTCAGTTTAAGCTACTAGCAGTCAATTTCTATCACTGAAAAAAGAGCTTGAATTAGTGAAAATGGGAGTTTTAAAATTACCCTTAAAAAAATCTTTTGATGTATTTTTGTGCAGTTGCCAGGCTGGGTCTCTGTGGAACACAGTCACAAAGGCACTTGGGGCCAGCAGGGAAGCAGAGGAGAAGGATGAGAAATCCAGATCACAGGCAATGGCTGGAAGTAAAAAGGAAGACAAAAGGTAGATGAAACTTTGGGGTTCTAAAGCCCCCAAATTAAAATGCTGATTTAAAATTGCATAGACTTGTTTTTTTTACAGATTTTAACAGTGACTTTTTAATATCTCTGAAAACCAAATTCTCAAGTCCCTTTAACAACTGCAACTGTACTCTTCAGGAATTCACTTTCCTTGGAAAGGTGCAATTACAGGAGAGAAGCAGCTATCTAGGTCAGGGGGATACTTAGCTACTAATCATATATACTGTAATACATTGTTTTACCAGTGCACTACCTCCCAAGATGTAAAATAAGGAATTCCAAAGTATCTTTTGCTATGTAATTGCAGAATGCTGAGCTGTAAGAACGCTGGACTTGATGTCTCTTGAGATTATGGTTTAACAGCATGGTGCAGATACTGAATCTCACATTTCTTTTATTGTGGTGAAGCTTCATTGCCATTAATGACATTACTCCTGCTTTCTAAGCATGAGAAGCTTCCTTTGTGGGAAATCAGGGCAATCAAAACCAGTTTTGCAGTGGCTGCTTTCAAGCCTAAGTGTGCATGTGTTGTGCTCTATTTGCACATTACATCAACCACAATATTCGACTGCCATTTTTGCTCTTGTGTTCTTTGTATGCAGTTAAAGGTCTACATGTTCTTTCTGGAGTTTGTACCCACTGCACAAGGCTTTAAAAGCATCAACTAGGAGTCTGTGCTGCAAAATCATACTTCTACTGGAAGACAGAACAGCACAGCATTTTGGATGCCTAGGGCTCAGTAGCTTCTCCTCAATTTGGATGAGTTTCACTTCCCTTGCAGATGGTTAAAGGATGACAATTACATGCTTAGGGTTTGGGTTTGTTTTTTTTTTTCAGGAATTCTGCCTGATTTCTACAGTGCATTGATATAAAGGTCAAATTCCATCAGCTTCTGCCAGAGAATTCTCTGAATTTTGTTCTTTTTTCTAGGACACACAATGAAGCAGTACACTTGCTTTAAAAATGTTTCAACTTTGGGGGGATTTGTTAATTTCTTTTCTTCCAAAAGAAGTGTTACCTTTTTAAAGTATTTGTTGATTTCTGTAATAAGCTCCATTATTTCAGCATTTAGTCTTCAGCATTGGGTTGAGTCCTTTTTTTCAGTCTCCAAAGCTCTCAGAAGCGAAAAAGAACATCATGTTCCTGCAGACTGCCCAGGACACATGCTTCATAGCTGTGCCAAATTTGCAGCTGACCAATTGGCCTACATTGCAAGAAGACTCATTTTCAAAATTTACAATCGTTTTTTTTAATGTGTGCCAGATAGACCGATTCACTGTGAGACTTCTTTGATTTTATTGACGTTTAGAGCCTCATCCAGTTCCCAGTGAAGTCAATGGGTGTCTTTCCAGTCCTTACAGCAGGACTTGGATGAATCTCTAAGTGGGCAGAACTGTTTCCTGTCACCTATTTTGCCCACTGAGACATTCAAAAGATCACCGACCCCCATTCTGTACCATCATATAATAGCATTTATCCTAGAATTTAAAGGAATTGCATGATCTTTAAAGGTAGCTACCAAATTAAAGGTGGCAACTGACTTACTTAAACTAATGAATTCCCCAACATTATGCCTTTCATGGAAATGGTAATAGTAATGGTGTTATTTTGTTTGATTTGTTCCAGAAATAATGTATGCGTTTTAGAGTCCTAAGTAAGTCCTGCTCGCTAAACATGGTGGCTTGTCTGGGTGAAGGAAATGCATGAACAAGCAAGTGTTAGGCATCTAATCTAAAATACTATGATGTGACTTCACTAGCAGAATTTTTAAACAGTGGAAGCAGGCATAATTCAGCCATAAAATGTTTTGATCAGCTTTTAATGTCTGAAACTATTTCAGACTGAACATTTCAGCTTACAGAGCATATAAACAGACTTCTGAAAATCAGCATTTGCAAAGATGAAATCATAAGCTGGAAGACTACAAGCCCAGATGACTTTTGAGTCTGTAGCCAACAATAGCATCCACTCTGCAGCATAAAACCAACAGGGCAGCAGCAATGTTTGTGTATGTACTCGTATGTCTATGTTAGTATACAAGCACAAAAAAACTTGCATACTGTACATGCTTTGATGCCACTTTTTCTGGTGCGTGCAAAAAGAAAGAAAACAAACAAAAAACCAACTGGACAGTTAGGGCTTTTTGCTCCATTCACTCACCAAACTACTGGGGGGAAATGAAAGAAAATTAAGCAGAATAATTCCTCTCCCCAGTTCCTAGGAAAATTCTTTTCAGCAGCTTGAAGCAGCACAATATCAGTATGGTGTACATAGGGAGGAATGAAGGAGGCAAGATAGCCTATTTAATGAAAGAACTCGACTTTTTGGTACCCTACTTTTCTCTCCCTGTCTCAGTGTCATCCTCCATCTCTGGAGTCCTTATAAGGAAACACACAGAAGAGACAGAAATTAAAAAGATATATTGTTACAAGAAAATAAAAGAATATTTGTCCCATAGAAGAGTTGGTGCACACCGCTTCTCCCATACTTCTGGTGAAACCTTACAAACACCTAATAATTCCAGCACAGCTGAAGTTGTCACTCTCACAATTTCCTGGTATTTGAATTCGGTATTGCTTAGGACCCTAGATTCCTTGAATTGGTAGATCTTCATGCATATTATTTGGCACTGGACTCTTCACTCCAGAAAGTTATTGGAGTAAGACTCCTGAAAACAAAAAGAGAAAGTTGCCTATGTAGGCGCGCGAGGATGTGACTTGTATGAAGTGGAGCTAAATTAGGGTGACATATCAAGAAAAGTTTTTATTAGTGATTTCTACAGGAACATGAATTGCTACACCACATAGAAGACTGGGAGAACCACTTACAATGCTATTGCTCAAGGCACTTGAGAATAGGCTATATGGAACAATTTTGGTGTGGAGAGCATGAACTAGAAGTAAAATGGGTCCTTTCCATCCCCACTTTCACCACAATCTAACATAATTGAAAGTGCATTGTTAGAAAAACTGGTAAAAGGTACAGAATGTTTTTCTACTTTTCTGTTACGAGAAGGGAAATGCTATGAAATCAGTTAAGAGAAGCACTAAATCTAAAACCAAGCAATTATGGAAGAAGTGATGTTAGACTGTAAGAAGAAAGGAAGAACAGACTTTCCACCAAAAAAATGAGCAAGGAAATAATAAAAATCTATGTCACTGCAAACGTTAACATTTGATAGTTTTTCTACAATGGTTTTAATTTCCAGTTGTATTGTTTCCCAGAGAGAAAACAAAGAAGTCAGTCATAGAATGCTGACGAGATCATGCTACCTCAAATAAAATGAGAAGAGAAGGCCAAAACTAGGAAAAGCAATAGCCCAAGACCCCTGGACAAGTTCTTCCAAGGCAACTTAGAGTCACACGAAGATGTTAAACCTATTTTTCCTTTCCTTTACTTTGCCTTTGCTTTCCTTGCTCCCAACACACTCATCTCCATTCTCACCCTTGCCCCACCTGGACAAAAGAATACAACTATAATGAGAAGGACCAAGAAATGTCTTTCCATGAACCACTACCTCTGGGGATCTACAAAGTGTGGAATTTGTCACTACACCAGGAAAGCACAATATGAAAATAAAGGAAATCTGCCTGAGCTACTGGAGTTAGTCCAGTGGCTAGCTAAGGTAGCAGCCACTGTTTGTTTTTACTACAATATCATTCAGAAGGTTTGTGTGGACTGAAGTGTTGTAATCTTAGGTGCTATGTAAGCACAAAGAAAGGCAACCTCTCCTTGGGGCAGGAATTATAAGGTAAAATAAGTGTCTTGAGGATGTGGTAACCCGTGAAAGAGAAGAAGAGGGAGGCAGCAGCTAGAGCACGTGCCAAAGAAAGGGGCTGAGAAACAAGTCTCAAGTCACTGTTTCTGCCTAAGACAATAATGAACACTTCACTTAGACAGCTGATACTGTCCATGAGCTTAGCAGCACATTTAGCCATTTCACCTCCTTGTCTGAACAAAAGAGTGGCTCGTACAGGGGGAGAATCTGATCATGAAAACTGCAGACTGCTAAAGTGATGCAGGTAGCGTGGGGGTGTGTGCATGTGTGTGCAGGGGAGGTCATGTCATCTTTCTTGGGTTTTGCTAGGAAGATTTCTTTGCTGTCCCCTGCATTTATTTGCTGACCACTATATCATTAACAGTAGTACCAAAAGTCTATGAGGGGCAGTACTTCAAATTAATTACCTTCTGTATGCTGTGTTTCACCGGGTGAGTTAGGTAGTATATCTAGTATCAATAGGCTCTACTTATTTCTTGGAAATACACATGTGGGAGAGCGGTTCTGGGCTGCACACCTGGCAAACAGAGAGCTGAGACTGCTGGAGCTGACCACAGCTTCATTATTCTTTTCTGCCTACCAGCTATACCCATAAAAAGGGAGGCTGCATAAAAATATCCTTAGGGCATTGCACCAGAGAGTGCTAGTGGTGAGGAGAGAGCATTGATTTGCCCCTACAGTCAACAGGTCTGCACTTACAGTCACGCTGCTGATCTTTAATGGAAGCATGAACCTAACTGTAGGACAAAGGGAAATGGCCCCAGAATGCAACAAGATAACCGGCTCCTCTGAAATCCTAACTGAAGTGGCAGTAACACTTATATTGATCATGAAATCCCCTTTTTAGGAATATTTATTAAAAATGAGCCAAATTTCTCTCTTCATTTATTTGTAACAACGGACTTTTGAATCCTATCACAGAAGCAGATAAATGCTCAATTAATAAATGAATGGTTATGGTTCTGAAATAATACTCAGTTCCATATGGGCTAACAAATTGCTTGGAAAGAGGCTGATAAAAATCTTAGATGCAGAAGAGGAAATTGTTACTAGTTCCTTGCTCAATTATTTTTACTTTCAAGGCTGCCTCAGATAATATTCTTACGCTGCCCACTGAAGAATTCCAGCTCTCTTTCTAAGAGATAAGCATACCCACAGCCAAGATGTTCTCATAAAAGATTAAAATTCCTTCCCATATCAACAACAAATTAGTCATTCATTTTCACATGTTGCCCTCTGGAATCAGAAAAATATAAATTATTAACTATTCTTATACTCCACTTTCAAAAGCCACTATTTTAGTTAATTGCTAGTTTGAGCATGGCTTAAAAACAAATGAGAAAATGTACTGTAAATGTTAGCACTCAAGTATAAACTGGATACTACCAGGAACAATATTAGCACTTAGCAGGGAGATTTGGGGAATAATTCTTCATAGGAATAAGTCTTAATACAAAAAAGATTTGCTGAAGACTTAATTTTCCTAGATGGTAGTATAAAAATGGATCAAAGTATTTAGGACACTATTTCTGTGTTATGTATCACTTATAACTAAGACTGTACTTTGTTCCCTCCTATAGTGGAGAGTACTTTTATTGGTAGATACAGGAATATGGTTACACGCACTTGTGACTATTTAAGAAGCCTGTGTGGTAAGCTAATGATAAAATCCAATGAAATCTTATCTATTGACAAGATGAATAATTATGACAAGAATATTTAACACTTTAACTTCATAACATTCCAGAAAGGGAATCCTTTAAACAGATCTGTCTGCATTACACCCTTTTACTAGCAATGAACCCAGATACATAAATAACCCAGTGGCATAAATAAATACATGCTGGTTCACCTCAGGTGAGGACTGACAAGCAGGCTTCAACAGGGCGCAAGACAAGGACATGGGACGAAGTGGTTTGATTCCTTTGTGGGACTAGATATGACAATGGTTTTCTAAGGAGTAAAATCTCTTTTCAGACAGGTAGGGTAGGTCCTGAAATTATAAGGAACATTCAGTGGAATATATTCCACCCAGAGTTATCATGCAAGGTAGTGGACATATGCAAATAAAATATAGTCAGCAATTTTCTGGCATGTGACAGCGGGCTGTACCTGCCTCTTAAAGCTTCAGTTCTATGAATTAAAAATTATATTCAAACATCAAAGCCATCCCAGAGAATGTTCTTTTTTCTTTCTTAGTCATGAATCAAGCTCCCATTGGACAGAGTTGGTGACTGATCACAGTGCCCCACCAGGATCTTGTCCAGCTCTTCTGCAGATGAGAAGGCTCCAGCACACAGGCTGTGGCCAGGTAAGTTGGACAGAACAGACTGCAAACACAGAACTTCATACTGTCCGCTCAGACTATAGTATAAACAAAGGTTGATGAGAAGCCAGGACTGTTGAATTGGCAAAGATGTAGACCTACCAACCCAGGCCTATGTCCCATGGGCACACACGGGAAGAAGTTGCACACTTACTCTACTGCTATAGACCAGGTGCAGGATAAAGTTAATATGCAAAGTGTGATCTCACCTGCCACAAACCAGGCTACGCAGACTCCTAGCAGGTGTCTCAGCTTTGCACTGCTCTCCTCCAGTGGATCTGCGTGTTGCTTGATGCATTATGGAACAGAAGTTACTGCCACTAGCTGGAGTCTAACTGCAGGGAAAGCACTGAGACTCAGGCTTTTCATTCTGGAAGTCCTCGGCTTGATCCTAAGCCTGACTGTCCACTCCTAGCAACAACCCTGAGGGCTGCCATGCTTCCCTGCTCTACCACACCGCACCACTGAATCAAGGTCATGTGCACAAGTCAACCCCAACCACAGTTTTTAAGGAGAATGAAGTCTCCGACAGAAAGAGCACACCAATAGTACTGAGCACAGAGGGAGGCACTGGTTGAGCTAAGCCCTTTACCCACCTCTCACCTCACAGCTCTCCGGAGTGGGCCTCTTTTTGCAATGCCTGCTCCAAAGATAAGCACAGCTGGGGCTTGGATCCCACTGATGCATCTATCCACAGGGCATAAGCCAACAAAAATTGAGAGCTATGGATCACATCTGTTGCTGTGAAGACACCCCTGCAGCAAAACTACTGAAGGGATCTGTCTTTTTACTTGGAAATAGTAACAGAAGAGCAGTTTTCTCCTTTTTCTATAACCACACTGGCCTTATCACCCAGGATAAGCTATCTCAAGAGGTCTCCTTTGACTGAGACAGCCAGAGCAACACACTGAATATCCTGCTGTCTTCATGGAGGGAGGGAAGACTCTTCCAAGAAATACTGGGGCTTCAGAATGAATACTGGCATGGGAAGTGAAATCTATTTCAGAGTACCTCCAAAATTGTCTCCCTTCAGCTTTTTCTTGCCAAGGCTCACTAAGATTCCATGCAGAGCTGATGTGATATGAAATATAGCACTGTGCAGGAAACAAGCTCACCAGGCTTACTGGAGTTACTTAATTCCCATTTTAGCTGTTACATTACTGTATGGGACCCAGATACATAGATCAGGCATCCATCCAGCCTGTCCCTGTTCCCACTACAAGCAGTGGAAGAAAATCAAGCTTGTATTATTATATGATCACAGTCCTTACAGAGAATTGTAATGCTTTATTAAAAACCCAGAATATATGATACTCTCCAACTTGAAATAAGGTAGGACTCCCAGCCCACAGTGAAGAATGTCTGTAGATTATAAGCTCCTTGACTTTTCTTTTGAATAAGGGGTTTTTTTTCAGTTGACTACTCCATCACCAAAATGCTATTTTAAGCATTTTCTGCATTATTTTGTAGACCATTAGCAACCACACACACACACATACACACAAAAAAAAAGACATAGGAGAAATTTTCAGTGATTTAAAAATGAGATACTGGCCTGTGAATTCAACAGGCCCTGTGTTCCCCCAGCTCTCCTGAGTGTAGCACCATGGGGTAGCACATGCAACACAACACACGCTGTTCACCCAGGCCTCCCTCCGCCTCAGTCTACTGAAAGCAGAAATGCTCTCCAAGGACAACTGCTTACAACTTTTTTCAGAGGTGAATCTACCACACATGCCCCTATAACTCAACTTCCACGTGGCTTATATTAGCCACATTTTTGCTCTCCAGCCTCTTCCCTTTTGCTGTGACTACAAGCAACTGAGAGTCAGTTGTGGCTAGACTAAGGCACATAACTCGGGCAAGGCACATCATAGGCTCATCAAACTTGGAGTTTCTCTGGGTGACACTTTAGTCATGAACATCTAAATTATATTTATTATCTAAATATCTAAAGGCCTCTGTGCTGAGTGCTGCACAAGCACTGACAAAAGCCAACCTTGCAGGGATACTGGTCCTCCCTGGACCACCATTTTCTGCCTCCTGGCCTTCCAGAAAAAAAACAGATAGTAGTCCTCAGGTGCTGTGGGGCAATCTGAGATGGGGGATTTGCCTCCCACAGTCCAGCCACTTGGCAGTTTTGAATTCAGTCACATACAAGAACAGCCACAGTTTCAGAACATGTCACACTGCTTTAATAGCACTTCCTCTCATCAGCTTCCAAGAAAATGTTTTGCTGTAGCAGCAATTCTTCTGTCCTGCATTTAACCATGATGTTTCTTATAGTGCACCTTACCATATCACTCTATTCCCACAGTCTGTACATTTTGCAGGTTTTTTTTCCTATACTCAAGCCATCAGCACCTTCTGCTTCTTTTAAGACTTCATCTCTAGAAGGACTCACAAAAGTCAGACCATTTTTTTCTGTGTCACATTCAAGATGTTTTATGTCGGCTACAGTCTCAATCCATTTCTGTACTGAGTTCAGCTATTTCTTACATCTTCAAGGCTGTCACAAGATCCCTCTGAGATCTGACTTATGATATGACACAGCTGATGAACTATAAGTTCCCCAAATTCCTTTACTTTAAAAAGTGATGCTTCAGGAAACAGGCCAGAGGGCAGTCCTGTCTCTTAAGAGGCTGGTGACCCTGCCATAAGCCACAGTTGCATCACATCAAGGGTCCTCCTTTCAGCGGCAAATTGCACTTCATAACATAGTTTCTGCTTCAGACAGCTGACACACTCAAACAAGGGCAGTGAGAGACCAAACGTTGCTGCAGACACCATAGCTCACTTTCATGAGGGGTATCATGGTATCTTTGCACCAGCCCCTGATTTTTGTTTGCCTTCCAAACCTATGCCTATCCAAAAAAACCCCCAATCCCCTACACAGTAACTAATACTGCTGGAGATGATGTGGCTCTGTTTTAGGTCCATTTCCCTCTCTTGTAAAGGTGATTGGGAGATGCTCCTTTTCCAAAATGCATTTCATTTCCAAAGTCATACATAAGTGAATACTTGTTCTCAGATGCAACGTGCAATAATAATGCAAAAATTCGTGGCTAATGGGCAGAAACTACCATCCTTATCTTTGAATTTCCACTCTTTTCCTCAGACCCTAAAACCTTACTTTAAAACTGTGGTTTTCTCCCCCCCACCCCTTTCTTTGTGGTTTAACAGATAAAGTCAGACTGGGAGGAGGTTTTACCGCTTTTGCTGCATGTAAAAACATTAAATTATTCTGTTATTCTGAGGCTCGCTGATAGTATGAAGATGACAACTGAACACCAAGGATAGCATTTTCTTGTTCTCCTAGTAACAGAGGGCTTTTTTGGTTGGGTTTTTCAGTTTAGCAAATTCTTGATGCAATTGTCTTGATATGAGCTCCTTGAATTTTTACCTCCATTTTTTCCCCAAAATAACATTCTTCTTTTCCCTATTTTTTATTTTTGCAAAGGAAGAAATTTCTAAACAACTATTCCGTTTATACTGAAATATACTAGCTCACATGCCTTTGTCAAATCCTGTTTTTCATCTTATTAAAAAGGTGTCCTAGTAGCACAAACCAAATAAATATTCTTCTAGAAATGTCACATATTGACTCTACTACATTCCAAATGACAATAAAAGCAATTCAAATTTCATTGAATCTCAGACTTACAGAATAATTTAGGTTGGAAAGGACCTCTGAGGGCCACCTAGTCCAGCCTTTCCAATCCGCTCCAAGCAGGGCTAGCTTCAAAGTTAGATCAGGTAAACAAAAAAAGGTTCCAAACACCAACTGCTCATATAATTGCTTGTTTTACACTGACATTCATTTAATAGTTTTGTAACATTTTTATGGTAAGACATATCTTCTTGTAGTATAGCAACTATGTTGACACAAAACAACACAAACACCCTACTCAGATGACAGGCACAGTTAATGATCAATTACATGTGCATATGTATTAGTATACATGTGCACTGAGGAGACCCACGATGAATCATCCTGTCCTATAGCTGCAAGGTGGAACTGGCACTGTTAGTTCCACTTGCTGTTCCTACCGAGGAAGAGTAGTAGAATAATAAAGGCAATTTGCTGCCATGGATTTCCCCTTGAAAAAGTGAGGGGCAAATGTTCTCAGCCTTCTCAGCTAAGTGAGATTTAAGGAAGCCTGACTTTCTAAGGTGCAGCTCACAGCACCTATATATCATTTTGAGCTTGCAAGAATGACAGCTGTCATGTGTGATAATGTTTGCAATGAATGGGTGGAAGCCCTGTTGCTGCACTGTTAGTTAGCAACAGAATACCATGATACAGCTAATTAATCATATTGCAAATTTGTCTCAAAGTTTACAAAATGATAGCTCTGGCCCATCAGATTAAACAGCAAAGATTCATTCATTTATTGCTGCAATAAAAAAGAACTACTCTCCCAGGCCAGGCAGCAAAAGGAAACTGAATACACTTTTCTTCTGGCCCTGAACTCCTACTAGCTTCACAGGATGAGCCCTAATTTTGTATTTGCTTCCTAATACTGTAATTGTTAGAGATGTCACTCAAGATGTATTTTATGTAGGAGCAACAGCACATGTTTCTGCCTGGCAGAATTTGGATTATTCATGCCCATATTGCAGTGAGTTTCACAGGCTCTACAAAAACACGTCTAAATTGGCAAGCTTTCCAAGGCTTGGTCTTACATCTTTTGCACTTTGCAAGAGAAGGGGAGGTGCCACCTATCAAGTACCCATATTGACACTTACTGTGATGAGTGACTCCTATGAATAATTGATTTAAGGGTCCAGGATATCTCAGACAACTGGTAGTAAGATGTGACCTATTGCGCCTCGATGTTATTGGAAGAAATTAGACAACTCTTACTCTATACAAACTGACACAAAATGACTAAATGGTCTCAACCTAAATGGAACTACATTTACTTCTCAGACCGAGCTCACTACTGCAGGATGCAGAATTCCCTGTGATCAGCTCTCAATACCACAAGCTACAAATGGCATCTTTAGGAAAACAGTCTCAGTAGAAAACAGATCTACAGATGGCCCTGGCAATTTAGATACATTATTACTCATGGGGGTTTTATTACTCCTGGTGGTCAGGCAGTGCTGATAGATGTTGGTGCACAAATGATACAGTGCACGTGAAAACTTCCAAGATTGCTGTTCATACTGCACCACTTGGCTACACAGAAGACATGAGTCTTGCACGGCTGTCAAACCTAGACTTTTCTATCACTTAGCGTACAAGCACTGAAAGAGCAGAGGAGGAATTACTCATAGATTTCATAAAAAGCAGAATCCATGTTTATGTAATTTTATATGGTTGAAAGATAAACACAGATGTTGCATTTGAAGATACGATATTTATAGCACTATTTTATCAATTACACTATGCTTCAGACATGGAAAAATATTGTCTATTTATTTGTCTTAATAGTCTGTAGATAAAAAAAAATTCTTCCAGATTTTAAAACGTTTCTTGACGAAATGTATATTTTCATACATTTAGTTAAATTTACGAGACTAAAGAAAAAAATTACATAAAAAGTGAACTCTTTCAGATGGTTAAAATAGTTTGGGGTTTTTAAGTGTAATATTTTGAATACTTTTATGAGCACAAAGTAGTTTCTGGCTGTGATTTGCACACGGAAATCTTGTTTTCCACTAGTTTTGTGTTTCAGAAATGTGCTGCAAAGCAAACTAGAGATAGTCCTTGCTAACAGACCATATTGCAGAGGTAAGGCCCTCTGCTTTTATAACTACAGTCATCTGGTTTTCAGAGATCAGGTGGGAGCAGGGGAGCGATTTTTGGGCCCCTTTGCTTCCGATGGGAAAATTTAATTAAGAGAAAGTATGATTTCTCAGGGTTTGTGTCTTCTTCTGATAATTCATATACACGTGCACTTAGAGAACCACAAAAGGCCTCCAGCAGTCATCTATTCCATCTCTCTGGCTGAGGCAGGACAACCCGTACCTCTCCAGGCAGCTGGTTGACTAGCCTACCTAAAAACCTCCAGTGACGGAGATTCCACCACTTCCTCAGTCGTCTTGTATCTTGAAGAATGGAAAAAAGCCTTAGATGCCCACCATAGCATGAAATGAATCATAGACTGGAAATATCTATAAAGGGAGATACGTCTGATTAGCTGAGATACCAACGTTTATTGCTGATGTCAGGTTTTTGGCCGGATAGAAGCCATTCTATCCTTCCACAGAACTGAAATAAATTAAAATCAAATCACGCTGTGATGCCCAGCATGACTGGCATGCTGTTAATCAGCTTCCTTCCAGTTTTAACATGAAGGTTGTCAGGCTTACTTCTCTGATTCTTAATATGATAGCAAGCTTTACTTCTTTCTTTCCTGGATTCCTATACCTTATTTTTAGCTCATTCTTTTCCTTTATATGCTAAAATGCTTTTAAGCAGCAAAGGAATTTGCTTTTCGTGCTACTGTTTTGTCTTCTGAAACACACTTAAAACCACTTTTTTGAACAGCAATATTTACTTTGTCCTAGCTGTGACAGGAAAACATCACCATTCAGTCTTTGATGCTTGTCCTTCTTGTGATCCATTTTATTTCTTTTGTATTTAATTCATGTCTACAATAACTATGGAGAGTTTTTCCTGTTGTTTTCCTGACTCCCCACTATGGTCACTCCTTTGAGAATTTTACATGAGTCATTTAGCAATGCGTGCTAGTAAAACACCATAGTTACACTGTACAAATTCATTTTCATCTTTGGGAGTAAGAAAGAATGTAAGCATTGATTCTCTTCCAACCTCAATCTTCACATCAGCTGGCTGAAAACCCCACTGCTGCAGGATGGTATGACATTATGTCACGAATCACAGAACTCTGTTCTGAACTTAGTAAATGACATATGCCATTACCATTCATCACACCTAAGGTATATTCCAATAAAACTCGCCTGCACAGTCTCCTCAACCTTTGCCCATGCTATCCCAGGAGATCAGATTCAGTACTGATAAAATCCACTAATCCAGCTATCTTACTGTACAAATGGATCTTAGAAGAAAGAGAAGGCAATCTCCCTCCTTAAAATGTGCGAGTAAAGAAGAAAAACGGAGTTTGCCAGTTGTAGTGGAAGAGATTTGATGGTCTGGGAACTCTGCTCTCCCTACAGATCCTCTGATGAGTGCGTTTTTTCCTCTCAGTTTCCATACTTTAAAATTTCCTCTCTAAGATCAAGCTGAACGTTTCTGCCAGAGGACTTGGAACTTCCAGGGTAGATTCTCTCCAGTGCTGCACAATCTTTAACACAGAAAGCTTACCCAGAGGTAAGATGCAAAGGCTCAAATCACCTGACTGCTACTAGTACTGAACAAAAGACCTGCTCACGTTTTTATTGCATTCACCTAAGCAGCCTCTGGCAGAAATGCTCAAGAGATCTCCCAACAGTTGGAGACGACAGTTGTCTTCCTTAGAAAGAACAACGGTGTTTGGGTTGTACCTTGATAATCCTGCCCTCTACCCATATTTCACCTTTCCATCTTTTCTTCTTTCCATTGACTGTTGCCTTTAAATCCCATGTGTTTACATGTTGCCTCAATGACTTAACCTTTCAATTAGTCAAGAATATCCTTCTCAACAAATCTAGGCCTAATCAAACATATCTACATGCATTATACCCGTTGTAAGCTTTGTATACAAAAGCTTTACGCAGTCCTTAACACCTCCTGAAAAGCAGCTGAATGAAGAAGGAACCCAGGTTTTCAGCTTGTGCACCCACCTCCTTATCAAGCTTTACACTAGAGTACTGCTTCTCAATATTCCTAGTGCAAACCTTAATGCATAGCCTTCACCTGCCAAGGTTAGACATAGGAAATTATACCTGGAGACACTGGGATAATGCTGGGGTCTGTGGGGAAAGGGCTGTGAGGGAGCTGGAGTGACCTTGAGACAGAAGTCACAACAGACATCACAGTAAAGCCAGCAAGCGGTGCAACAAAGCAACCAGCTGCTATTGCCTACTTTCCCTCTTTCGGGTCCCTTTTTCTCCTTGATCAACAGAGAAAGCAGCAAGTGAGGTGCTCGAGGTGAACTCAAATGTGAAGTTCAGGGAGGAAAGCTGGTACAGAAAGCAGAGAGCGAGATGCTCAGCTACTACAGAGGGGAGGCAGGAAGGAAGTCCTGGACCCTGCCCTGGACACTTTCACCTCCAGTGAGGGGCACCGTGCAAGCCGGGAGGGAGCACAGCCATTGACTCTAGTCCTGCATTTCACCTGTGGGACAAGTCTAGTCTCACCAGTTGGGACCCATTACTCGAGAGGTTTTTATTTCCCTTAAATACCCATTGTTAGGCCAGTGCCCAGGACTGGCATTCCAACCAGCCAGTCTGTCTAATCCCCTTCAAAATCCATGCTGTTTTTGCCCTCAGCAACAGCAAATGCCAGAGACAGCAGTCTGGACAGAAGAAATGGAACATTCTTTCTTAACTCTGCTTCTGCCTGCATTTTCAGTCCCACAAAAAAATGTATGAGACAAGAGCTACCATGTCCCTCAACAATTTCACTGTTTAGTATTTAAATTGCAGCAATGTTTTGCTTACGTGCAAACACCAGTGTCTGTTCCAAAAGGAGTGTTCAGTTTAAAAGTAATTCTGTGTGTTTAGATTGCCATACAGGCTGATGATGGCATTTTTACCATTTTCCAGGGACTGGATCCTGCAACTCCAAGGCTGCAGCCTGGCAGTGTTCTGTCACACCCCTATGGGGTCACATCCACACTTGTCACTCCAGAGGCCTTAGGAGGTGTTGTCTTCTCTCATCTGCAGTCCTGAAGTGAACGGAGTCCTAATGAATCAATGCAGAAACGATTAATGGGTGTCAGGAAACATCCTTCTAGTGTCTCTTGGAAGTTTGCAAAGTTAGGAACTCAATGGGGAAAAAAGTAAAATCTCCAAAGCATAAGAGGCCATGGAAGAGCATCTTTTAAAGAAATTATAGCTGATAAGAGATATCCACTTTCCCCCCCATACTCAGTACAACCAGATTTCTTGGTTTAGAACATTTTTCAGGAAAAATACCTCCAAAAGTCTAAGGATTCCAAAACCATGCTCACTGACCTATTGCACTTGGCAAAAACTAATGACACCTCGTTGGAGTAAAACTGTTCCACTTTTTCTCTCCATTGTCCATGATCAGACCATAAGCTAACTCCCCGTTTCAGAACGATCAACTGCCAAATTAAAGCAAGGCGGACTCTTACCTCCCCTCCAACCAACACATAACTCTTCTTTCAATCATAAGACTTTGGGCTGTCTTACTTCACCAGTCCTAAAGTTTCTCACAGGATATTTCAAGGCCTGATCCTTGCACTCAGTCCACGACTAATGCTTTTGATGTTCTACGTAATCTCTTACTTGATATCTCTTACTTGGCTGCTTTTAATCAGGTCGACCCCTGGCACTCGCTTTCACAGAACGGGTCTCGATGAACCTTGCTTCTTGCACAGCTGTCCTTGCATTCATCCCCTGCCAGCCTGGATGTGTTATGTCTTTGCTCAAGCCGTTTTCTCCTCTTTCACAGCGACACCTACAATGACTGAGTCACGGTAACATATGTACGCGTATTTAGTATCCGAAGATAAACAGAGACCTGTTCAAACACAGCACGTACCTCAGCAGCACGACTCTCTTGCTGCAGCCCCGTGGTGCTCTGTCACACCCCCGTGTTCTCAGATCCACTGGAGACTGTGCGCTCCCTGGGGCAGGGAGTATGTCACTTTATTCCGCGCTGCATGGAGCCTAGCGAACTCGGGCACCGTGCGATGGTAATTAACGCTACCGACCGACGGGCTCTGCTGCTGCAGACACCTACCACCCCCGCCCACTCGGCTGCGCCCGAAGGCAGCTCCGGCTAGGCCGGGGCTGAGGGGCGTTCGGCGCGGCGCGGGGCCGGGCAGGGCCGAGCCG
>NW_010973158.1:634913-635224 GCF_000737465.1 Haliaeetus leucocephalus | reverse complement strand
CGGCAGGCCACTGCCAGGCCGCCCCTGGGCGAGCAGACGCCGAGCTGGTGCCCCACGCAGCCCGGGAGGGGCGGGCGCCCGGAGCCCCCGGGCCCGGGTACCGGGCGCAGGGCCGGCGGTTTCGTTCAGGGCACAGTCCACCAGCGCACTACATTACGTCGGTTCGGCGGGGGGTGGGGGGAGCAGAAAAAGAGGAGAAAAATCCCCGAAGAGGAACCAGGCAGAAGCACGTGTTCCTCTCGCTGCCGCTCCCCGGCCTAGCCTGGCCTTCCGCGGCCGAGGGGGCGCCCGGGCCTCGCCGGCGCGGCCGG